>NC_079424.1:7219146-7229146 GCF_026213295.1 Gadus chalcogrammus
GAAAAAGAGATTTTGTGAGTAATTGTAAAGAGTGCTTTTAAATTGTAGAGAAATGTGTTGTGATGAATGTCTTTCAGACATTATTGCCGTCTGATTTATTGGATCATTTGTATCGTGAATACAAAGGGACACAGAGAAAATAGATGATGGACTCCAAAGATCAAATAAAATCTCCAACATCTTGTGGCATTGAGTCTGAAAAATAGTGACCTACCTTGGAGTAGCCCAAACGCTACCTTTAATACGTTGAAAATTCAATACAATGAAAGAGTACAGTCTGAAAGGGAGGAAGGGCATTACAAACCCCATGCAAGTGATATAATCAGTTCATTTGATCAAAGAAAACGTATTAGCAGCACTATAAACCATAGCACACTGGGCAGGAGACGCACTGCACACAGTGAGGTAGCAGTCGTAAGCTGGAGGGCTGCCACCTATTGTGCTTGTGCCTTTAAATCCTGCAGTAGGGTCTTTGACTATGAGTGGCTTCAGAACGCCGCTGGTGGCTAAAAGGAGCTCTGTTGACCGTCTTTGTTTGCTTTCATGCATAATTTGTGATGCATCCGCGGCCCTGCGGCTGGTTGACATCTGACACTTGTGGCTTACTTACTTTAGCGCGATGCAAAGTCCTCCGCGGCCAGCTGTTGGTTCCCCAACTTGCAGCAAAGTCTTTCTTTCAACGTGTTGCGTCACTTGGTGTTGCTCTTAAACAGAGAGAAATATTTAAGGCATTCCAAGGCTATGGGCCTTCCGTGTAGCTGGCCTTTTTTATCACCGCACTTTTTTTGAAAGGCTACGACTGAAGCGCAGTATCCGTTTAGTTTTACCCCCAGCAACACATTGTTGATTTAATGTGGCGGAAGAGGCACAAAGACAGGGCAACAATTCAGCGTATTTCATCACCCCTTTGCTCGCGTTGCAAATGTCACCTACGCAGATATTGATAAACACCTTCAGCGTTTTTATCTGACGTACAATCAGGCGGCCACATACGCACACACACACAGACATACCCAGCGTGCCCTCGTGCGCACACACTCGAATACACGTGTGCACCCACTGCCCACACAGACACGAGCGTTGCAATGCCCCACCCACACACACACACACACACACACACACACACACACACACACACACACACACACACACACACACACACACACACACACACACACACACACACACACACACACATACTCCCACTTACATACACTTACAAAAATGTACATACCCATTATGTGTTTGCAGTTGCAGTGAAATGTCAAACAAAATGAGATTCAAAGCCCAAGCCTTTTGTATTAAGCGATTGGTATTACAATTAATCGTACACAATCCATCCTCAAGGAAATTTCCAAAAGCGTTAACACAATCCATTCAAATGTTAGCTTGTTAAACAATGCAACAGATGGGGCTTTAGATCAATGTTTATCGATTGAACCCTGGCCATTTTGCTGTGCATAAATACTACGTGCTCGTCAATGCTACAAACACGCCTATCCCACAGACACAGACGCGCTCGCACAGCGATAGAGCAGCGGGTGAAACAAGCGAGTGCTTCTCTAGCACCTGGCCTGTTTGCTAGGGGGGAGCATTGATTTTCCTTTACCTCTTTGCTTTGATTATACGCTGCAGGATTCTTTCCCTCGACCTACAGCAGGGCCTGGATTCAAGGTGGAAAAGGTGAGCCGAGTATCTGATTAGCCTTATTCCCGGTAAGGTCAGCTGGGAGCACAACTACCAGCAGGGAGGGACTCCTCCCTGCTGTCCTCGACACTGCAGTATGTTTTTGCTTTGATTCTTTGGCTGTGATTGTTGAAGCATTTTGCAGCCTTCTGTCGGAAACATGCAAAACTGCTGAATGTTTTTGGATCAGAATTTATCCAACAAATATTGAACAACTCTCTTCCATGGACAAAAGGGGAATAACTTTTTTCAATGACGCTGATGAGGCCTTGATTTGTTATGTGTGTGTGCTTTTTTGGGGTTTCTTGTAGAAAAGCCTGAATCATGCTTTTTAGATATAAATCTAAATAATTTTTTTCAATTTTCTACGTCATGCACCACCAATCCATAATTTTTTTGGTTTGTGCTCGTCACAAAGGACTTTGATTGGCCACTGGTTAGAAAAGTGCAACATAAATCTAGTCCATTTACCATTTACTTTGTCTCTCAAACGTTACAACTGAATGAAATCCACTTTTGCAAGGCTTGGATTCACAAGCATGTCTCTCTTTCTCTCAGGACCAGCTCCACCACAGCCTCCACCAGCAAACAGCTGCTGCTCCCTCCACCAGTCCCTCCACCCCACCTACACCTGAAAATCCCAAACCCCAGCCCGACTCTCCTATTCCCTCCTGCTCATCACCATCATCATCATCGTCATCATCATCGTCTTCGTCACCTGGTGTGAGCGCTGAGCGCCCCATGATGTCCCCCGCCCGCTGCCTCTCTCCCGCCTGTGGCAGACGGAGATGTGGTGGTAACCATAGAGACGGCGGTAACCAGGGAGATGGTGGTCACCGGGGACGCGGTGGTAACCAGGGATGCAGTGTTAACCAGGGACACGGTGGTAACCAGGGACACATGACGTCATCCATTATGTCTCCTGCCCGCTGCCTCTCTCCAACCGGTGGCAGACAGGGAAGTGGTGGTAACCATAGAGACGGCAGTAACCAGGGACACGCTGGTAACCAGGTACACAGTGTCAACCAGGGACCCGGTGTCAACCAGGTACAGGGTGGTAACCAGGTACAGGGTGGTAACCAGGGACAGGGTGGTAACCAGGGACACGGTGGTAACCAGGGACAGGGTGGTAACCAGGGACGCGGTGGTAACCAGGGACGCGTTGGTAACCAGGGAGGCGGTGGTAACCAGGGACACAGTGGTAACCAGGGACACGTTGGTAACCAGGGACAGGGTGGTAACCAGGGACACGGTGGTAACCAGGGACGGGGTGGTAACCAGGGACGCGGTAGTAACCAGGGAGGCGGTGGTAACCAGGGACACGGTGGTAACCAGGGACACAATGGTAACCAGGGACACGGTGGTAACCAGGGACACGGTGGCAACCAGGGACAAGGTGGTAACCAGGGACTCGGTGGTAACCAGAAGCATGGTGGTAACCAGGGACGCGGTGGTAACCAGGGACGCGGTGGTAACCAGGGAGGCGGTGGTAACCAGGGACAGCTCTGTCCCGTGGGTGATGGCCAGGCCCAGGAGCACCAGAGGAGCACAGCGTCGCTCTGCAGGAGTTCTCTCCGTGAAGTCCTCCCCGGAGAACTGGTGCAGCACAAGGTTTGTGTGTGTGTGTGTGTTTGTGTGTGTATGTGTGTGTGTTTGTGTGTTGCCATCAGTTACCATCAACTGCGGCTTTGATGATGTCAGGCGTTGTACGACAAGATCTCTGCTCACCCCTTGCGTTTGCATAATGCTGAGCATATGCCCATTAAAACCACCAGAGCCGTAAGATGATTGACCTTCAGCGCCACTTAATAGCAAACAGCGGTAAAACAGACAGTAAACATGAGTACACGCACACAGAAATCGGCCCAGCCAATTGCACGGCGTCTATTTAGAGGCAAATCTGAACGATTTCTGGCATGGCTTTTTGACTGAGCAAAAAAGAAGGAGAAAAAAAAAGGAAGATTGGCTTTCATGGTTTTAAATCCATCCACATGGTCTCGTTCCCATGCGATTAAATATAGCCTGCTTCCCTTTTTTAATCCTCTCCCTGCCTTCACCCAGTGTCTGCAGGAGCAGGTCGGAGAGAGAGACTCAGTAACCTTGGGGCGTCAACGTGTTCCGGAAAGGTCACGGGCAGGCGCAAAGCGTTGCTGCGCACTCTGACCAAATGACTCTGGCATTGATTAGCCGTGTGCATCAAATATAATATATACAATAACGGAGAGCACACACTCCTCCCCTGTCACGGAGTGAAGTGGGAGAGGGAGGCTGAGAGGGACGCAGAGAGATAGAGACAGACACAGAAATAGAGGGAGCGAGAGCGAGGGAGCAGGATGGAGAGAGACGGAGAGGGAGAGAGTGAAGAGAGACAGTGAGAGAGAGAGTCAGGCAGAGATGGATGAAGAGAATGAGAGAGAGAGAGACAGTGAGAGAGAGACTGTCAGGCAGAGCGGGAGAGAGTAGAGAGTGAGACAGAGAGAGAGAGAGAGGCACAGTGAGACAGGCAGAGAGATGGAGAGAGACAATCAGGCATAGAGATTGAGATAGAGAGACAGTCGATGGAGAGAGAGAGTAGAGAGACAGTGAGCAAGAGAGAGGGAGAGACACTGAGAGCGAGAGAGACAGTCAGACAGAGGGATGGAGAGAGAGAGAGCATAGAGACAGTGAGCAAGAGAGAGAGAGAGGGAGACAGTCGGGCAGGGAGATGGAGAGAGAGTAGAGGATGAGTTTGCTCTGGCGCTCTCATTAAACTGGGAGTGATGCAGAGTGGATTTAGGCGGGGATTGAAGGAAGCTTGTTAAACATTGCAACTACTCTCGCCTCCCGATGGCAGGACATGTCATGTGTGTCTCTGTCTCTCCCTCTCTCTTCTCTCACTCACTGTCCCTCCATCTGTCTCCCTCTCTATCTTCACTCACTCACTGTCTTTTCATCTCTCTCGCTTTCGTTCTCTTAATCTCTTTCTCTCACTGTCTCTCTTTTCTCTCACTGTCTTTTTCTTTCTTCCACCCTCTCTCACTCTCTCTCTCTCTCTCTCTCTCTCTCTCTCTCTCTCTCTCTCTCTCTCTCTCTCTCTCTCTCTCTCTCTTTCTCTCCCTCTCTCTCTCACACTCTCTCTCTCTCTTTCTCCATCTCCATCTCCGTCCCTCTCTGTGGATATAAGAGTTTGCTGCGCCACCGATTTTGCACGCCCCGGAAAGAAGGGTTTTCAGGTGGGAGGTCTGTCTCACCTTGACTAGGGTGGGGGGGGGGGGGGAGCGGGGGTGGAATGGGCATGGGCGGAGCGGCTGGGGGGGAGGAGGGTGGCGACGGTGTCGTAGGAAGGGGTGGATGCAGTGGAGTCGGCCAGTCTAGTCCTACGCCACCACCGCATGCCACCGGATACCTCGGCCAACCGGATCTCTGGCCGGGCAGGCGGCGTACCGCGGCCGGGGGGGCGGGATGTTACCATTGACCCATTGTCAGAGGGAAATGACAGGGTGCTTGTTTCTCCCCCCCCCCCCCCCCCCCCCTCCACTCTGCCCCCGGTTCCATTGACCACCATCGATCGCAGACAGCGGGCCGTCCTGCCGGGCTTGTCAGACAGAGCCCGGTCCAATAGTGCTCTCCTCCCCGATCGATAGCTGCTCTATTAAAAGAAGAAAAAAAAAGCGGACGTCCTCCTCTAACCCCCCCCCCTCCCCTAGAGATGGAAATAAATGGCCCGTGGCTCACATGGGGACCAAACGCTTGTCTTATCCGGAGAAAACATCCACTCTTTCTCCTAAAGTGTAAATCGGCTAAACAACAACAACAGCGGGGACAGGGTGGACTAATTAATTTAGCGACTGCGCTTAAAAAAACAACAACAACCACACACACACACACACACACACCCACACACATATACACCCACGCACCCACAAATAAACACACACACACACACACTCGCACACACACCCACACACACACAACCACACACGCACCCACACACACACACACAAACACCCACACACACACACTCCCCCCCCCCCCCCCCCCCCCCCCCCCCCCCCCCACACACGCACACACACACGCACAGAGACAGACACACAGCAGCGGCATTGTGTTTATTTATTTATCTTCAAGGTTGAAGACAGAAGCCAGGAGCCCGCGGGGAGCGGGAGCGCGAGCGCCGGCGTGCGCCCGCCGCCGGCGAGCCCTCCGCCAGGGCGGGCCGAGGACGAAGAGGAGGAGGAGGAGGATGAGGAGGACGAGGAGGAGCGGCGCATGCTGGCCAGTCTGCGCCGGGGGAGCGAGGAGCGCGGCGACGACGGGGAGGAGGGGGGGGGGGCGGGCCCCGGGCCCCGGGGCCTCAGTGCCTCCCAGATCCACCGCTGTGGCGTCAGCATCAGCATCAGCAGTGACGACGCCTCCTCCTTCTCCGGCGCCCCCCCTCCTGCGGTCCGTACGCCCTCCTCTCCCCATCGCACACACACACACACACACACACACCCACACACACCCCTCCCCCGTCTCCGCCTTTACCCCATCACACACACACCTCCACCTTCTCCGCCTTCCCCCCCATCACACACACACACACACCTCCACCCTCTCTGTCTGCTCCACCAGCCTCGGGCCTCCATCAGCCCCCTCCACCCTGGCCCCTCCCCTCCCCGGTCCCTTTATTCCAGTCAAAGTAGGCCTTTTGTCTAAGAACATCTTCACTTGACCGAGTACTCCTCCCCGTCTCCCTGAGAACCCAGTGACACACTTTCCTCTCCTTCCACTTTCATTTGATGGTTTTTTTCACCCACGATTGTGTTGACCTCATTCCCCCCCCCCCCCCCCCACTCCTCTCCTCCGACTGTCACCGCTAGCGCCGCTAGCTCCGCTAGCACCTGCCTTAATGTCACCGAGGAGTTGTAGGGGTCCGTGCACAGCATGAGAAGATAATGCAAATAGAAACGCGTCCCCCCCCCCCCCCCCCCCCCCCTTACCCCTCTCATCCCCCCTTCACTTGTTACATCCCCAAGATGTATCCCGCCGTATATTCTCCGTGGCGTCCTCTATGGCCTGAACACTATAAAAGGGGTCGTTTGAAATGATCCCCCGAAGGCAAGGGGAACAGAGAGAGAGGCGCCGCGCGCCGCGGGCTACCGAAGGTGACATTTAGACGTGTTAGCCGTTAGCCGCGAGGGTCGTCGTTACGACCCCCCCCCGCATGGCCTTCTACCGGGCCCTTCCACCCCAACTCCACCCCGCCCCCCTAGCCCTCCATCGGTAGCCGAATCACATGTCCATCGGACTATCACTGTGACAAGTAATCCTGGGTTATCTCTTAATGCACTGAGCTACGTCCCCGGCTCAACAGCACAATGCACACGGAGGAGGTGTGTGTGTGGGGGGGGGGGATAATTGTCATTTAATATTCCCTCTTTTTTATAAGAGCCACGCTACGATGTGGCAGCATGTCCTTATCCTGGGGGCCCACGGTGTGTGCTTTCCTCATGGACACCACAGCAGTGTAGAGCATAGAGCGTGGGATTCAGAGACCCCCGTTTGGCCCGTTCTCTGTGTTGGGCGACGAGGAGCAGCCCAGCTCTCTGCTGCTGCTCCAGAAGCCTCCTCACGCAGGATGTGGCCACAGCATCCCCATCAGGCCGCCCGGGGAATTACACGTTCTGTGTGTGTACCCAATAAAATAAAATAAGGCAGAGAGGGAGAGAGAGAGAGAGTGATGTAGTCCGGAACAGTGACACTTGTGTAGTGCAGTGTTTCCAACTATACTTCTATTATTCTCCATTATAAGAGCAAACAACACAGCCCTAGCATCACACAAATGTTTTCATTGTGTCCCTGTAGCCTTCGCAGCAGGGCTTCTACTACCAGAAGGAGATGACCCCCCTCAGGTCCTCAAACCCAAGGTAAGCACACACCCCCCACCCCCCCCCCCTCCAACCCACTTTCCAGCAGCAGTACAGCGGTTGTTGACAGAGACAAACATAACACAATACACTTTAATACGCTAATAACAAGGGGCCGGCGCGGTGGTAAACACACGGCGGACTACACTGTCAGCGGTCGATGAGATTGTGTTCTCCTCCCAGTGATTGAAAGACGCGCATGTTGGCCACGGAGCCCGGGTTCAGCCTTTTGCTGGGATTGGATTTGAGATCTGTAATCGGCCCTGGATAGTGATCAGCACCACCACCGATATTAAGACCTCAGCTGTGCAATAACTTGAGGACAAGAAGCTTATCTGTTCTGGTACCTACCTGCCGGAGACGAGAAATATTGAATTTTTCAGTCTAGATAAGCGCACATTGTTAATTAAAAATGTTCATGCTGTTTTTTTTGCAACTCTTTTTATAGATATACATAGATGTGTAGAGATGTGTTATTACAATAAGTTGGCCCCTTTTTTTTTTGTCTATTTGGATTTTTATGTAAAAATGCGAGGGTGTTGATGAATATATATATATCTGATA
Source organism: Gadus chalcogrammus (assembly GCF_026213295.1). Classification (NCBI taxonomy): domain Eukaryota; kingdom Metazoa; phylum Chordata; class Actinopteri; order Gadiformes; family Gadidae; genus Gadus; species Gadus chalcogrammus. Next base: position 7,227,285 of record NC_079424.1, read on the forward strand.
TATTCCTCAGTAACATTATAGCATTCCTAGTATGCATTATAATTCGATGACGGGGAATATATACATTTGTGCGCATACAGTACACATTGATATGCATACAATACAATAACCAGTGCTGGCTGACAGTCGATTATTTCCCCATACATATGCACCATATATCTCCACATTTAGACCACCACATCACTTTGCGGTCCAAAGCACAGTGATAATTAATGGGCTCCACTATACGGCCGCTAATATGCATGGGCAGAGGAAGAAGAAGACGAGGATATTACTGGATGTCTTTGCAGTATAGATGTGTATATATAGACGCCGGGTGCAGACAGAGTCCAATTAGAAAGGGTTTTCAACCTCTTGATCCTCTCCACCTGTTCCTCCACCCTGGCTGCTCCATCTGCTTATCCCTGGTATTTAGCTATGTATTTATTGGTGTATTAGAGAGGGAGAGGTGGATGAGCGGCACAGCCCGACTGGATTCTGGAGAGTGCGTTTATCCTTCCTCTGTGTGAACATGGGGGCGCGTTACATAGTGTGAGAAAGGCGTTGCATCACGATCTCTTCCCCTTTTCAATAATGCAATCCCTCCGTCTCTCTCTGTGATCATCACGCGCTGCGGTTACCGGATGAGAGACGCCAGGGACCCGCTGCGGACATGTGTAGCTCTCTGTGTCGTATGTTTTGCTAACTGTCATTAGCTGTTTGTTGATACGTTTTGCTGTGCTTTTCTTGTTGTTGTCACCAGAGAGTCACTCTCCATATTTGTTTGGCTTTTGTTCTATTTCTAACTATATAGATTTCTCGCCTTTTGTCTCTCTTTTTTTTTTTTTCTACTGCCCGCCGCTATCCAACCATCCAACAATTAAGTCTCATCTTCTGGGCCCCCAGAAACAAACGGCGCTACAGACTTCATAGCCAGCCTCACTTCCCAAAAAGGCTCAGAATAAACCATCCCCAATTTAAATTCAGCAGAGGCGCCATAGACTAAATGTTGTTTGCTGTTTCCTTGGGTTTCACGTTTCAACACATTCTGAGGACACTTCGTCAGTGTAATGTATTCCGGCTCCGGGGATACACTTGCCCCCCCCCCCTACTCGCACACCACACGTCCCCAGACAACTGGGTCGGTGCAAGTCAAGTCTTTTAGTTATTTTGTGCGGTCTGGTTCTGTGTTTAACGGCCACGCCTGATTACAGCTCCTTCACAGGCTGTCATGACCGTGGAAAATAAGAGTTTAAGTAACAAGGTTGTTCTTTTTTTTTCATCGTCAACACTTCACGGCACGTGTAGAAGGGCCTTTATATACGCTTGTGTTCCGAACACATGTTTACACGCACAAACACACGCACACTCACACACACACTCACACACACACAATCACATAAACACACAATCTCACACACACACTTACGAGCACACACACACACACACACACAATCACACACACACACACACACACACACACACACACACACACACACACACACACACACACACACACACACACACACACACACACACACACACACACACACACACACACACACACACACACACCCAACACTATTGTATTTCCGTCAATACGTGAAATACATACGGAGTGTCCTACAGCTCAATGCGCGGTGCTGCCATCACTGAATTTCACTTAACAACATGCCGTTCCTGGGGGGTGATGTAGCAGAAACCATTGTCCTTGAAAATAGCTTCCATTAAGTCTCTGACTACACCCTGCCCACCGTGGAGGGAGCGCGGGGCGGGGGGTAAATGGCTGTGTTCAGACAGGAAAAATGGAGTGGAATAAATTATGTTTCCTGTATGGGGATGATGTATCTCTAAAGGACTCCAGGGCAAACGGAGTAGGACGT
>NC_079424.1:7234146-7304146 GCF_026213295.1 Gadus chalcogrammus
TTATTTTTAAAGAAAAAAAAATTTTTAAGGGAGATGCAGTGTGTTTACCTGCAATAAGGTTTATTCATATTTATATTTAGAATGTTCTGCCAGACAGTGAAATCTAGTTTGGAACGCTGTCTGACAGGTTATTGTGCGTGTGCCTATATTTATGAATATTCTACACAACCTCAATCAGCCCATGCAGTTTGGATGTAGGGTCTCCTGGTTCTGATGTTTGACAAACGGGACTAAACAATACCACATTGCTTAACACTAGCCACCCACACGTGTAAAGTCAATACGTACGTGTGCGCAATGACGTGCCTGTGGGGTTCTGTATAGTGCTTCTGGCATCTTCCTTCACTTGTAATCGTTGTATGTGCTGAGACGCACACACTAAACACGATGGGGATGGTGTGGTTGGAAGTGCTCCCAATTTAAAACCACTCTCTCCTTGATTAAAGAGTAATGAAGCACTAGATTCTGCTTATTTTTTTCTTAAGAACTTCTTAGGATAGGATTTTCCATGGTTTGGCCTTCTTGGAATTGGCTCAGCGGTTCTGTTGTCTTATGGTGCGCTGGGTGGAGATAGAAAGAGTATTTACTTTAAATCCTCACAGACACATTGACTGTGTGGATCTCTTACTGTAGATAATACTGTGCGGTTAATCACTGGTGAGAGTATCCCTCGCTGAAAGTCAAGAGGTTGTTGTTTACATAGCAGTGTATTTCTCAATGGAGGCCATAATGCCGCCATGCTTGCTTGTTCAGTAATAATTTTCGTTCAATTTTCTCTAAAAGAAAATGATCAACCATGTATTCACCAGTGTGAAATAATCATCAAACTGTGTATTCACTAGAGAGAAATTGACATCCTTAACTGTGATTGGGTGTCTGTTTTTCTCCAGGGATATAAAGAGGGACTGCTGCCAACTGCCGTCTACTTTTTCTCTACGAAACGTGTGAGTTTTTAATAGAGGCGCAAAGCTCAAAACTCACACATGTATCTATTAATTTATCTATCACGACAACAGGGTTTTATTACAACACTATTTATTTACTTGTCTTCAGGTACATCTTGGATACCAGATATGACACTGCCACTGGTTAAAACAAATTAAATCTGTATTCATTTTCATTTATTTGTTCATTTGGTTAGAGATGAGCACAGTTCTGGTTTGCCTTTAGCTATGGTTTGAGACGGGTCTAAGGGGGATAGGTAAGGCTCTCCCTTATTACAAAGTTGTAGGCTATTCCAACATTCACTCCCCTCTACTGACAGCAGTTTGTCCAAACATGATGCGGCTTTACAGCCCCTCACTGTGCCCTCTAGTGGTGCAATGCCACTCAGCCCTCTGCTTAATGAGTCAAGTTAAAGGATGTGGAGAGCAAGCCCATGCAGAGCCTCATACATAAAACAACCATTCATTTTTTAAACATATTTAACATTTCTGAAACCTTCCCAGCACCAAGGCTCCCAGTGAGACAACGTCACAGAGTGTGCCATCCCTTTGGACAGACAGACAGAGACGGACAGACAGACAGAATTAAAATTAGACATGGCGTGCGGCAGGGCGGCGGTCTGGCCTTCCCCGGCTCTGAGCCTAAGCTGCGTCGACGGCGTCGGAACCGCCCCACTGTACTCCCGCTGTTTCCTCGATAACAGACAACAATGCGTGGAAGAACGGAGAAGGGACACACTTCACAGAGCGCCCCGGCTAATTTTAGAAAGCCGCGATTTTTTTTATCTGCCAGGGAAGATGACACGCTGGTGAAGGGTTCAACATTTAGGCTCTGAATCTAAAAGCACCAGCCCCCCCCCCTACCCGCTGCACTCAGCAGGAGCTGGCTGTACACTCCGTCTCTCTCCGCCTTCACCTCGACTCGCACTTCAATGAGTCACCCGCTCGTGCACGCTTTCTAGAGTTCATGTCTGCGATGATGAGGACGTGAACGTTTTTTTAAAGTTGGACTGCTTATAAATCATATTCATACAATATATCTATATGAATATGATTATACATGTATATATATTTATATAACTATATGATATATATATATATATATATATATATATATATATATAATATAAAAGGGATACATGGTTTATTGGATGAGCTTTGTGGGACTGCGTAGGTGTGTGTATAAATTGGATATTTGGCGGTGGATGTACCAGTCTAGCCAACGAATGTGCCAGGTCAGGTCAGGATTAACCTTTAAATGCGTCATTTCAAAAAAGGACGCAAGGCCATGACAGAGAAAAACACATTGGAAGAATACAACAAAAAAGATGACAAACAAACAACAAACATATAAGACGACCTTGGAGTCGAAATGGCTGAGCTCCTCTCAGTTAGTATGCAAGACACTTTCAGGATTATAAAAACTCATACTAGTGTTCTGTCCACTATCTGTCTGTGCAAGTGTGTGACGCAAGCCAGTGTAGCCTGGCTGGCAGGGGGGATGTGTGGCAGGGGTTCTTGGGGTGCAGGAGTAAGATTCTCCTTAACAAAGAGAGACGTAGAATACTGGCTGGCCAGAATTTCACCTGATCACTTATAGGATGAGATTTTATTGATAACGTTATTGAAATAACTATCGATTAGCACTGACTAGAGATAAGTCCACGTCATCATAAGCCACCATGCTAAATGTTACACTTTAAATGGTGTTATTACATGGTATATTGTGTTATATATATTATATATGTAATTATTTTTTTTAGCACACAGTGTGTAACAGCATAATCTTCCTGCGCCATCAGTGCTTTAATTAACATGACCACTAATGAAGTCGCTTGCCCGTATATTCCTCTAATGAGAGCCCCTGTTATGGGGGCCTCTTATGTTTTATGAGGTGTGTAACTGCCACGGCCATTACGCTAACTGGTCTTAGGAGGAGCATTTAGCGATGGCGTTGTTGGTGGTTGTTGTCAGGGGCCGAGGTGGTCCGCAGGGTGGGATATTAGCACAGCTGTCATTCTCTGAAGGCTCATCTTCCTTTACATACGCTGTTTCTAGGTGAGCCGCGCTCACTTTGAAACCACTCAAGTTTAACATAGTCGTTTCAAAGGGGGGGTATTTATAGTCTGACGTGTCCGACTGTCACCGTTGAGTTGCAGGATTTTTCCGTGCTGCACAGATGCTTGCTGGAGCTGTTTTGGATCTCGGTCCAACTTTGAGAAGTGTGAAGAAAAAGAAGGAGAAAGATCAGGGGAGTATGACAGACTGTTTTATCTCTGTGTCTACTCTAATGCCTGATGTTGCGCTGCAGGCACATAGACCTGCTACCATTAAAATGCTGCCGCTGACAAAATATTGTCATGCGTGCTGCACTCACTCAGTATGTGTTCATAATGATCATCGCTGTTTTTGGTCACAGGGGGCTCGGCTGTTTAATTGATAAAGGAAATGCCTTACAACTCCATATCGTTTTTAGTGTTTGCTATTCCTTCTTTGTTCTATTAGCTGACATCAGATTTGTCTTCCTACAATAATATTTCAAAAAGTATGACCTATGAAAGGAGAGGAAGTTGAAATGAAGCATGGTTCGCTTACTGTCAAGTAGCTCAATGTTTTATAAAACATTGGCACGTGTTTGATATAACACTGAAACGTCTTTGATAATAATCCTTGTTGAGAAAAGATATAGGTCTTTCATTTCATTTCAGATATGCCCTGATGTCTTAAAAGGTTTACTACATTCCATCACATGTCATGATTGTACCTTTCTATATTAGTACACCAACAAAACGAATATATAATGCCCTATAGCTGGGCGTTGTTAAACTTATTGTATGTGAGTCTTATTTTTCATATGTAGGATATATATTGATTATGTTTTATAAGGCTGCTTTGTTAGGTGTATTATAAATCCTGTGACCTATTCAGAAGGCCTGTTTCCATTCTAATCAATTAAAAAAACAGAAGCAGCCTTTCAAAAGTATCAAGCTGTGTTTGCGTGTCCTCCATATGATATGTAACCTTCTCTTTTCACAGTTTGAATTGACTCACTTGGAAAGCGTCCATCAGGCCTGTCACAAACATCTCGACACGTTCTCGTTACACTTAGGCCCTCTGTGGGTTCTTTGAGGTATTGCAACATGTACCAACGGATTACCGGATAGTGATCTCATCCGACTTAAATGGTCTAGCTATGTGGATTCCTCAACACCACCCACACACACACAGCCTTATATCACACATATATTAGTTTTGATCTGTTGACTTTAATTTTATATGATTTGAGTTGTATTATTGCGTCAGGAAAATGTCCTTGGAGCCTTGCATATTTGTGATCTGAGATGTCTGAAATCAAACACAAGGATGTCAGTGTATTGCCAACTCTTCAATGAGGAGACGGGTTGTATCATGGGTGGTTTTGTGTTGGTTTTCCCTGGAGAATTCCTCCTCATAATAATAGTAATAATGATAATAATAATAATATAAAGAATGAAGTGCATTTCATGGCACACAAATGCACTTTACAAATGTTACAAACTCACAGGTTTGAGACAACAATGAAGACCGAAATAATTCACACCGCACGTCAAGACAAAGCCAGCAACACATACGCGGCAGCGCACACGCACGCGCACACACCGTACGTCAAGACAAAGGCAGCGACACACTAAAACGTTAAAACGTTATGTTTTTTAACCTAACGGCTCCGCCATCGACACATCAACTTTTTGACGTAGGCCATGGTGCCGAATGGACGGACGGACCCACAATGCATTTCGCGAGCGCCTCATGCAAAGTCAATTAGATCCGTCGACGGACGGAGGCAGTGTGAACAAGCCTAGTCCTGATATTCTCCAGATGGGCCGTATGTGTGAACAACATATTCTGACATTTGTACCCTGAAAATCTCCCAAATAATACTGAGGTAGTATTTTCTCTGTAGGAAATGTAAATAACTTTATATGTGAATGAGGAGTAGAAAGTCTGTATTTCTCACACCACTTCAGTGGGCGCGTCAGCCTGTTGCCTTTTGTTCGCTGAATGGTTAAAAATATTTAAATGTTGGCACTGCTTTTAAGAGTAATTTGTGGTGAACGAACGTTATATGTTGTGAAATTATAGGCAAAATGTTTTTATACTGTGCTCAGAAATGTGTTACATTATTGACTGGGGTTTCCACATTATTGCTATGGTCTGTATAACGGGTTAGAGCCCCGTGGGAGTGTGTGGGGATTGTGGCTGGTTGAAGCAGCCTCACCTGGCTGAGTCTGATTGGACTCTGGGGCTGGGTGAGGCTGCACACCTGTTGCACATTGAGTAATCAGTGTGCACAGGTTAAACCAGCCATCTCCATGCCAGTTGAAGAGAGATCTCCTGCATAGCAGGCGACTGTCATATTCATATTCATGTTCTATGTTCAATGTTCATTTTCTTCCGATTTTACAATAAACCTAATTTCTAACAAAAACACCACCACCACGACCCTGCTTCCTTTTCTGGAAGAGCCCAATAAGCCCCCTAGGTCGGTTTTGGCAATTGGCTTTGCTACAGAGACATACTGTTAGGTATGGGCGTGGATGCAGGATGAGGCATGCATTTGCATCCTGGTTTGCATTTACCCCAAGCATGACTGGGCTGGGATTATCTCCTGGCTATAAACACAAAGTAACACTTATCGCTTGCATTCCCTCAAGTGTCCCATAATGACTTGTGATATTATGATAAATAAAATTATATTATACTATTATATATAACCGTTATAAGACGCCGAGAATTGGCGCGCTGCCAGCCGCTGTCACCGAGGGGGAGAGGAGAGTTGACGGAGAAGATGGCGGTTGACCTAGTTTCAAAGTTAATACCGTTTACTTACTCAGTGTGAAAATGACCACACCCCGGCAACCCTAGTCTGAATGTTGCAGTCATGAGAAACAAAGGTGAGCTCATTTATTTTTTTTCATTTACATTTAGGGCATTTAGCAGACGCTTTTATCCAAAGTGACTTACATTAGTCAGAAGAAAGAGAACATATATCACTATAGGTACAGTAAAGATATTCATAGAAACAAGTGCTAAGTATTTACAATTGCTAGGATAAGCCATTCCCATACAACAAGGTAGCTTGGTTAAGATGCTACACAATACTAAGTACTGGCAAAGAGCACATTGGAGGGGTCTCAGTCACATTGCATTATGATGTTTTATGGTAGGTGTTGTGCTTCTGTAGTTTTAATTGTGTACATCGCCACCGTTGCTGCTGCCACTGTGATGCTGAGGGAATTCTACCACACCAAAGAATATGGAAGAATCAAAGCTATTAGGTTTGGTGAGAAGATTAAAATACTTGTATAATAAATTTAAATGCAGAAATACCGATGGTTAAAAGCGTTAAAACCGGTATGTCCTGCTTTGGTTTAACAGCTGCAAACTTATTTTTTCCTTTAAACAATTGAAACAAAGGGGACTGAGTTGACATTGTATTGCATGCATGGAGACCCCTGCTCAGAACATCTTCAGAAATATCCATCTCCAACCAAAGAGGAGGAGACCTAGTCCTATTCTCTCTATATGTAATTAGTTATTATTCATATTTATTTAAATTCTTTGATAGAACTGAGTAAATATAGTTATTTTAGCTTTTTTATTATATATAATTACAATTACAATTAGGGCATTTAGCAGACGCTTTTATCCAAAGCGACTTACATCGGTTAATACACACATTGACACACCGACGGCAGTCAACCATGCAAGGCGACAGCCAGCTCGTCAGGAGCAGTTAGGGTTAAGTGTCTTGCTCAGGGACACATCAACGCAGCTTGGAGGAGCTGGAGATTGAACTAGCATTCTAACTTTCGGTTACAAGGCAACTGCTCTACCTCCTGAGCCGACTCACACATATACTGACATGTTTATATAATATAAACCATCCAGGGCTAAATTGATCTGTTAATTGGTAGGACTAGATACGTTTTTTCTTCCTCCTACCCCCTTTCGAGCATTTGGCAAGTGTGACTGTTTTTGCTTGCTGCTTGCTTGCTGTTTGTCTTAATTATTCATCTACTACCATTTTAACTTTGTTTTTATTACTTACATGTTCGAAATAAAGGCATTCAAACAATCAATCAATCAATCAAAAACGTGAAGAAGTGTGACCTCTCCAAGGATTGCCCTCTGAGCCACTATGCACTCCGGATCAAAAGTGGCGCAGCAAACGCTGTGGGCCCAAGCATCTGCTTCGAAGGAGACATGTATGTATATTGATTGGCTCTGTATTGATGATTGTTAATTCAATTTCCAGAAATGTAAAATATTGTAACCGAATCCATGCTATGAATGATTTTGCTTCTGCCTACAGTGTTATGAGTCACGGTTTGAGAAACGTGGGGCCAGGACTCAACATAGTGCAAGTCCATGGCAAGTTGAAGGATTTTTGATCATCGTAGGCCTAAAAGTGTTATACTCTGCCCCTAATTAACTAACACCAAACTATAGTTGTACAATGTTTGCTATATTGTTGGTTAACTTCTCTGTTGGCCAAACCCAATTAATTTTCAACAATTGCAAGAAACTTCATCCGACAAAAGCCATTGTCATGGGGGTTGGTGACACACTGTTGGGTTTGTTGGCGTTTTTGGAGTTCCCTAAAAGGGAATACGATGGTGATGTGTTCTGACTTTGCTTGTTCTGTCTCAGGTAACAACGGAACAATTAAGAGGTTTGACTGCCTTGACGCAAAAGATGGCAGTAAGAATGTTTATCTCTATTTATTCAACCATTATCACACTAGAGGGAGTGTTGTTATACTGAATATCAGCACACCTGGGATTCCTAAGCCAAACAGTTCTACAGGTGCTATTTATTGGTAAACAGTAAATAAGCAACAAGAAATAACAATTTGGTAGTTGATTAAATGTGGGATTTGGGAGACTCACACATTTTCTACACACACGCTTGCTACTTGCTAGGCCTACACGTTATCGCAGGGCAGTTGCTTTGTAACATGTACATTTATCGCTTTGTTTCCATTTTTCGTGCAACCAGTGAGTCAACAACTTAGTATCATTCATGTAATTAATGGTTATTTTAAACACCAGTAAAGCAGAGCTTTGCACATATAGTTAAAAGTTCCAGTGCTGTTATACTCTAAACAGCACTCATGGTGTGCTTCTTGTTTGAGTGATTCGGTCCTCCATTATAACTATTTGTGTGTCTCTGTCTCTGTGTTATTATAAGTGCCTGGGGACACTTTAACTGACATGATAGAAATTGTTCCAGGGACAATCGTTTTGGTGGCATCTTTTGATGACGTTTCTGCAATGTAAGTTCCATAGCTCTCCAATAAACAAGTGAACACACATACACACACACAACGTTTCAATGGCTGATTGTGGTGGGGTTCTTTATGCTTCTTCTCAGGATGCCAGAGGAGTCGAAGGATATATTGGTTAGATTAGGAAGCACACTAGTCAAACGGATCAAATACAGAGACACTTGGGTTTTCGCCGGTAGTTCTGGCATGACCAGCCCATTTGAAGAGGTGAGTGTTCCCGGCCATTGACCTAGTCTTGTCCACTGTGTGTGAGTGATGCATTCCCGTCCCTCGTTGTCTCTCGATTGACAACTCCATCAACCAATGTCTGTCCTAGTTATTGTAATTCGGCTTTGATAAAACCATGTTGGATTCGCAACAGGGGAAATCCATTTCATCGACATGGAGGGGTAGATTGAGAACGGGTTCAGTCAAGGTGAAAGTTAGAATTTGTTAATTTTAGGTCCTAGTGCAATACAACCAGTGACATTTAGATACAGCTTAGAAATGGTTGTCAGATAACGATGCATGATTTTAGGTGTTAGGTCAAGGGATGTGTTTATGTGTGTATGTATAGGAGTTCAGGATTCAACACGTTGTTTGCCTAGTGTTCTACAGGAATACATGGTGTATAGAGAGACTATGGATTGATACAGCACATAGCCAATTAGAGGATTGAGGCCTTGTGAGACCAACCTGGGGTATCCGCCTAGCCCTGCCTTATGTTATACAATGTGGATGTCACACAGCCGTGTAAACATAAGTGAAAAGCTTCGCTGCCTGACGATTCAGGAATATCTTTGCTTTCAGCTAACGCCCAACGATGAGAAGACCAACAAATATGGAGGCTGGCCTGCAATGGCAGAGGTGTCCGGCTGTTTTCCAAGGACGCTCTGATCAGTGGGAGAAGGTCACAGCGTCAATTATTAAGGCTTCATTCATAAACCAGGAATCAACTTTGGTTAATGCAGTAATAAGCAATAATTTGATGTACCATTAGCTTATAGGGGTGGTGTGATATGGTTAGGGGAAGGGATGGTTGTCTTATGATTAGGGTTCTAAATAACATCAAAAAACCTTAGTTATTATGAACAACATTACCTCAGTTAACATGGACACTATTAGCAAACATCATCACCATTAGTAGACGATTAAACCTGTTACTCATTGGATTACTGCATGAACCAGTGTTAATAGTTAATGTATAATTATTATTTAGTGTTAACGAGACGTAAACATGTTGGTTTATTTATTAAAAGGGAAATGTTCATACTGTGTGAAATCTATTTGTACATATGAGAACACATAAATTATGTGTTTGAGGATAGACCACACAACTATAAAATATGTAAAGCATAGCTACTGCTAATAATAATTATGATATAACAAATTATGGCCTACTGCTAATTACAATACATACTGCTAATACCAATGATTATTGTTTTATTCATAACATAATAAGGATATGTTAATGGGAGATGTGAAGCCACTAAAGGGATTCACTGTCATCTTACCTAATACACCTATTTGCTAAGGATGATTCATTCAGTGGTTTGTGGCAATGCAATTAGCTACACACATAACGACTTTATTGTGGTTTGGCTAACACTCCCCTCATTATCTACTTATAGAAGTTGGGGAAAGTAACTCCTAACCTGCCATACACATCGAGCTTTATATTAGAGAATACTTTTTCCAAGGGAAAGATTATTTATTACAGACTAGATAAAGAAATTAAGACTTTGACCATGTAACGGTGAAAGATCAATAATCATTTCCACAGACTTTAATCTATCATAAAAGCTAAATAAAAGTCACATATCAAAATGTGATAACTTACTTTCTGTCGATACAAAATATCTATCAATATTCAATTCATATCAATAGCAACACTACTGTAAATAGCTAAATCGTAAATGATCATATTGTCATGTATATAATATATATTTTATTTAGCTGTCGTGTACTATTTAGTCGCAACAGTCTGTTTCCTCTGTGGGAGAAACATAGTTCTATAAGCTCCCAGCACATAGTGGTTAATGCAACAGAAGCAGTCATGTGGACAGCTTGCCTTTGGCTGTACATGCATTTAGAAGGAACCATATGAATTAAAAATAAAAGCTTAATTTTTCAACATGTCATCATGAATATGTGGGGAGGACACTTTTTTTCCGGGGAACTGTTTCCTTACCAGGGGGAACTGTTTACTTACCAAATACAACGGTTGAATTGACTTTGCATACCATTTCAATGGGGATGTTTAACTTAATCATCTAATCATTGTAGATTGTTTACTCTTCTTCTTCCTCAACGCCCATTTTGAATTTGAAAAGAGTCAAACACAACCATGAACCGATGTGCTACCACCGAGTTAACAATGTTTTCACATTCACTATTTGGAGTTGTGTGCGTGGTTTCCCAGCAGGAACGTACTGAAAGATGATTAGAATAAAATGTCTTGTGCTTTTTCCTGTTCCAGCAATAAGGGCTTTTGTCATTATTTTGTATTTACTGTCATGATCTTTAGATCTTCTGGGATTTTTGTATTATATTGTATAATGCATATCAGGATTATTTGTATTCATAAAGCTTTTATGTAAATCGTAGTTCCATAGTCTTTATAGACATAGTTTATCATAGGGTTTGGGTTAGATTAATTTATTAATTAAAGGGCATTTGAATGAACTAGGTTTATGATTTTGGTGAACTGTTGTATGCTCTAACTGTAATAGCCCCAAATCTGCAACCCCTATCACCTTACTTATATTACAAATATATGCACCATAAGCACTGTTTCTCATTAGGAGATTCTGTGCTGTCGTTAGCTTATACTAGCTTAGAGTACGGCTGACAAACAAAAGCATGCTTATGCTACATCATTATTAGATTTTGTCGAAACTAAAATAGAAAAACAGCCTAATGCATGGGCTGTTGATATATTTTAATTAAAATGAACAAAAAAGTGTCTGCAAATCTATTGAGCTTGTATGAGTGTAAGCGCTAATTGCATGAATAATTTATTTTTCCCACAAGCATGCGGTTTCCATTGCCAACTATTTGCATCTGTATTCTGTAATGTTTTTATATTTTCCTAGGGTGGAATATTATTTCTGCATGCTATTCAGTTGTCGAAATATATTGGGGAGAAGGTGATTTATTCTCACTCGCTTGGTTTTACTAATTTGTCATTAGGGATAATAACAGCAGGCCTACATGACAACATTAAGTGGACCAATGAAGAGAGTCGCACATCTTAGCAGTGATCACCCTTGAATGAGGAATGACCCAAGGAGGGTTTACAAGTGGGATGAAAGTTAATGGATTTATTATGGCCACCAATAACCTGGGATAGGGCTAAGTGGATTTTCAAGCTAATTTATTAGGAACCTAGCTAATTACTTATTTGTAATTTACTGTCTTATCCAAAGCGACCTCCATGAATTCAGATATGCCAATGTAAAATCAGCCTCGAAATAATCCTGCCCTGATGACGGAAACAATTTCATGCACACATAATAGGTTAGATGATTGTTATTATTTGCATCGAATTAGGTAAATACGTAAGGCACAGATTAGCTACACAAACGGCTTTATTGCAAGCATGGACCGATTAAAGAAGATAGCAAGTGCGGTTCAGGACAATTGTAGTTACTTTGTTTCACCGCTAGATGGCACAGTAGCCCTTAGTTATCTTTTTCTAACTAGGTCAGGATGCACAAGCAAACGTTTGACACTACATTTGACGTGCACGTATACAATTTGCGTGCGCTATGAACAAAAAAATAAATAAATAATAATAATAATAATACATTTCATTTATGGTGCCCTTTTCATCCGAAAATTTCAAAGGGCTACAGGTTAAAAGCAAGTGGATTGTGCTGCCCTCAAGGTGTCAGGGAGGGCATTCCACAGGCGTGGGGCGGCAGCACTGAAGGCCCTATCTCCCATGGTCCTATAGGTTCTGGGTATGTGGAGGAGGTTAGAGTGAGTGGAGCGGAGGGCGCGTGTTGTGTTATGGTGGTTGAGAAGTTCTTTGAGGTAGGGGGGGGGGGGCATGTCCATGGATACATGGTGAGTGAGGAGGGAAACCTTGTACTCAATCCTGGTGGAAACCAGAAGCCAGTGGAGTGACTGGAGGATGGGGGTAATGCGCTCATGCTTGTGCACTCTCATCAGGATCCTAGCTGCAGAGTTTTGTATACTATTGAAGACTCTGCAGGCTCTTGCTAGGGATCCCGATGAGTAGTGCGGAACAAACTTACGGATACTTTATAAAATACACATATTTTCAATAATTCATTATATACATAATTTTCCAGCATTATTTTATATTAAATGAACAATTATTCATTCCATTGTAATTTACTCAATTACTGGAAGAAACGAAATAACGATATTTCTTCATTCTAAACAAAAACAAATATAATTTCAAAAAGTGTTCCTACGCAAATTTTTTGCGATACACAGGTTTTTTGAAATAATTATCCAAATTAATACTAGTATCGGCAATATATTTTCAAAGTATTATGTAATATTTGTTGAAATACTCCGGCAGCAATAAATAAATCAAATAATCTGACCTAAATTTAGAAAAATCGGACATCTGGTGGCTGGCGAAGGCCTGTATAAGCATCACTCTATTCACTTCAAGATTCAAGATTCAAGATGGTTTTATTGTCATATGCACAACAATTACAGAGCAGGCGCTGGCAATGAAATTCTTTAGTCTTGGGCCTTGGGTCTGAATTCATTCGGCCTGAATGAAGTGATGCATGTCCTACCTGTCTGTCCACCTACCTGCCTGCCTGCCTGCCTGCCTAACTACCTACCTACCCACCCACCCACCTACCTGGCCACCTGTGCACACTGCCTTTACTGTCATTTTTGCATGACCGAAGTCCTCCACAAGGCTAGGCCGAACTATCGCTAAACTAGCAAACCAACCCAGTGTTTTGGGGGAGTGGCCTTAGAGGTTGGCTACTTCTAAATTGTGTTTACTCTGCATGGTCTCTCCAAAGTAGTCTACCCGAGCTCTCGGGATATAAGCCAAATTTAGGCTACAGAAAAACAAATCACATGTAAAAAAAAAAGTAGATAACGAGAAAGCAAATGCATAGACAAGAAGTTTTATTTCATTCCCTGCATTCATGTCTTCGTGGGTACAAATCTTCTTGCATGTTGATCAATGTCCCATGATGCACTGCATCCATACATTTGAGCTCAAAACAGCTTTTACAAAAAAGGATATACAATATATATGTATATTTATATATATATAATATACACGTGTTTCTTTATGCACTGGATGTGTTTGAATGGGTCAAAGAAACATCTTTAAAAAAACACAGCCAAGGAAAAATTCTAACTCCCCAGATTAGGTTCAACGTAAAGTCATTACTAAACAAAGTCATTAACATCAACCATCTAACTATTGCACATGTAACACAAAGCCCTTCATGCACAATTTGCATATCTTTCAAGATTTCAGTCATGGAAACCCAGAGTGATCGTCCTCATTTCCTTCGTATGATTATAGCTCTGATGACTTGACTCTGAGACAGGCCAATGGGAGCGGTACAAAATTGAACCAAACCAATGAATCAGTCGGTTCGCCTCATTAGCTTATTTGAGTGACACCCCGGCAAGTCTCGCTTGCTATTGGTCGTTAACAATCGTGGCCTTATTTTTTCTAAATGGTATGATCCGCCACAAGACTGAGCCCGGGCTGACCCTACTGTCTAACTATAAACACTATACCTGTATAGGGCTTGTACATCGTGACGTCAAATCGCATTGACCGCCTGCATTTTGGAAGCATAGGAGCAAATTAAGGTTATTGGTAGTAATTGTGTCGTGGCTGTTTTGTAATTAATCGTGAAATAAATGTTCATAATGGGGAGACATTGTTGCGTTTGAAACTGCCCCCAGCGTTTCTCATGCGAGACGTGGAAAAACAAAGATTGGATTTGCTTAGGTTATGGTATGTTTGCATCGATTTAGTAGCACTCCCTTAGTCATCACAAAACGGCGGGGTATCGCAAACAAAAAAAATCTGTACAAGCCCTATAGGCCTTTATCACAGAGGTTCAGGGGAAAACAGGTGTATCATATGACGTTCATTATGGGCAATGGCATGCCTATCCATTAAGAGCCACAGCTGTTCTCTGTTTCTCCCCTACTATCCCTCTGTGATTCTCAGTGATCGGATGAAAGATTGTGGTCTTAAAGAACGCTAGTGGTGCAACATAAAAACGTAAGCACAGAATGAAGGAGAAGAACAAAAGGTGTAAACTAACACAGTACAAGACATCAGGTTTTCAAGGTCATAATCAATGCAGAGGTGTTCAAAAGGTAGTCCAGCCGTGCTCCTTCTAATCCCTTTCCTTTTTTTTTAGTTTCCCTTCATGTATCAACGACATTACTTCTGGTATAACTCACTTCACATTATATAGTTCAGAATTACAGTATTACATCATTTTCAATCAATACAACAGAGTAATAAGTAGCATGTGTGCATGTGAGTGTGCGTGTGTGTTTGTGTGTCTTAATAATAACTGATCGTCGTTCATGTAAACATATTAATTCCACCAGGTCATGCAAACAAGAGAGACCAAACAAAATCAATCAATCATAACGTGTTCCACTGGAGGTGCACTGTACAGGTCGCTGAGGGCTCAGACTCAGATCCCTCTGAGGTCGGGGGGGGGGGGGGGGGGGGGGGGGAGGTAGGTAATAAAGTTCAGTTATTTAAGTTGTTTATAAGCCCTTAGTTAAGGATAAACTAATCGTTAGTTAGTTAGTTAGTTATTAGTAGATGACCAATAAGTGCTCATGTCCAATATCTGGGTTGGATAATCCCACTTTTGATGTCACTAGAGGGTCAATTTCAACATGACTTGCAAAGGCTAAATACAGCTGGTGGTAAAATAGGGGCTGTTTAACATAGTTAGTAACAATGATTTGTTGATGATTAGTTCAGTTAACCAAAGGCTTATAGATGACTCGTGACTGATCGTTATATTAAGAGTTACCACGCGGTCTCATGGGCCAGTCTCCGTGACCGAGTCATCTAGCCACCATCAGACTCATTCTCGCACTCTGAGGTCCATTCGGATCTTAGTTTGAGCCTCTGCCAAAATGAAAATAAAAACGTTACATCCCTTTTGATATTTATAAAAGTTGCTACCCCCTCCCCACCCCTACTGAAGCATGCAGTCACTTGGCGTAGGCGGAAGCTCTCCTCACAAACCCAGTCCGAAGCGTTCCTCGTAATTTCAACTTTCCAACATGTCTGCTGAGTTGCACAGATTAAAACAACAAAGGGCTAAGCGGATTATAAAATCTTCAGTATAACACAAGAGGGGGAAAAAAAGGGGCAAGTGACGTTAACCTAATCCAACATGGCCGCGATACTTCTGTCGCCTACACAGGAAGACTCTGAGTCTGACTGAGTCGGTTTGGTTAAGGCCCGGGCAGTCTGTCACGTTCGGAGCAGAGCCTCCGGTCAGCTGCGCGCGGAGCCAACATGAATAGAGTTGGATGGAACTCATACAGGACATGAAAGAACTATTGTGTGGAAGAAAGAAAATGGGGGAAAAACCTCACATCAGCGGTGGCTATTTAGGCCAGACTTTGTGTGAGGCGGGGTCAACCACGGACGCGACAAACTCAGCTTAATGTTCCGATCGGGATACCATCTATGTACTCTCAATGACTTGTTAATATTAATTCAGCATGGAACAGATGTTCATGTTGCCCGGACGTTTTTGCGAGGAGGGTTTTTTTGGACAAGCCTGCTCCTAAGCACACTTTAGCATAGAGCTGCTGGGCTGCGCCCGCGTTGGGGGGATAGGGGGATTATCTGGCACTGGGCGCTGCGTTGTAGCTCAGTACCGTCATGGTGGGCAGGAAGGGTGTCGGCGATGGGACGGGAGGCCAGGGAGGGAGGGGGGGGGGGGGGGGGGGAGGGGGGGGGGGTCTCAGACGCGGCTGGCCGGCCGGCAGCAGTAGGTACAGCTTCTCAGACTGTCCCGGTCCACGCTGCCATCCGCGCTACCACGGCGACCGTCCTCGTAGTGGGACACTGGAGGAGGGAGGGAGGGAGGGGGAGAGAGGGGGAGGGGGGAGAGAGAGAGAGAGAGAGAGAGGGGGATGAAGAGAGAGAGGGAGGGAGAGAGAGGGGGAGGGGGGAGAGAGAGAGAGAGGGGGATGAAAAGAGAGAGGGAGGGAGAGAGTGAGGGGGAGGGTGGGAGAGAGAGAGAGGGGGAGGGAGGGAGAGAAGAGGGAGGGAGCGAGAGAGGGGGAGGGAGGGAGAGAGATACAGAGAGGGAAAAGGGAGGGGGGACAGAGAGACAGAGAGAGAGAGAGAGAGAGAGAGAGAGAGAGAGAGAGAGAGAGAGAGAGAGAGAGATTGAGAGAGAGAGAGAGAGAGAGAGAGAGAGAGAGATGAGGGACTATCAACAAAGGAAAAGTGTGTGTGTGTGTGTGTGTGTGCTTCTGTGTCTGTGAGTCATGTTGCATACATAGGCGGTCAGGGTATTTGACCTGGCCCCCGGTCAAAGGGTTCTAGGTTCAAACCCAACTCTATGCCCTCTGCCTGTAGGCCTCCTAACCCAACCTGCCCACTAATGAGATTCCTCCCTAGAAACAAAACCCTTCATAAAAGACTCAATACAAAAGGAGACTCACAACTCTCTTGCTCTGCGTGGACTACATCTTCCTCTTCATCCTCCTCCTCCTGGGGCAGCATGAGGGCGTGGCAGGGGCTGGTGGGCGTGGTCTGACTGGGCCCGTCCACGTTGGTGGTCAGCTGCAGCCGCCGCATGTGCCTTACCACCGCCGTGGCATTGAAGGCTTGCTGGGGGGGAGGACAGAGAGAGAGAGAGAGAGAGAGAGAGAGAGAGAGAGGGAGAGGGAGAGAGAGAGAGACTCAGATGACCGGATCCTGTCACAAAGGTTTAAGACCATCTGAGCCTGTACCGCAACACGACATACTCAGAAGTAATTCAGGGTTCTGCTTTTGAATGAAACGTTATGTCTGCACTGGCATCTTTGTCCACTTCCTTTTAGACTACATTTATCTTTGACTTTATTCTTTCATAGACTGCGCTTTAGTCATTTCTAAATCTGATTCATGTCTTTGTAAAGCATCCTAAATGGCCATTGTGTGGCTGCTATATAAATGAACTTGCCCTGACCAAATGGACCTTTCCCTCACGTCAGATGTTTGTTTGTGTGTCTCATAGCTTATGGTCTCTTTAAAAGGCACCCACCTTCCACTTGCTTTTAGCAAAGTTCTTTTTGATCTGAGCGCTGACGGACTCGTGGATGTTCTTGTCCAGCGCGGTGTCCCCACAGATCCTGCCGAAGCCCCCACAACATCACAACCAAATCAAAGGGGACAGCACCACAAACCCAACTCACAGAAACATAATGCGGAAGTGTGTGAGAAATGGATACAAATGATTGAGGTGTGTGTGTGTGTGTGTGTGTGTGTGTGTGTGTGTGTGTGTGTGTGTGTGTGTGTGTGTGTGTGTGTGTGTGTGTGTGTGTGTGTGTGTGTGTGTGTGTGTGTGTGTGTGTGTGTGTGTGTGTGTGTGCATGTGTGTGTGTGTGTGTGTGTGTGTGTGTGTGTGTGTGTTCTACCAAGGGTGTTGAAGGGCCAGCTCACACGTATATCTCTTCGAAGGCTCTTTCTCCATCAGGTGACAAATAAAGTCTTTGGCTGCAAAGGCAAAACTATTGATTACATTTTCCACGTATACAGCGACTAATAATCCATCTCTCACAACCCTTTTATGAATGTTTTAACCATCATGACTTAACAGCTACCAGAACAAAGAGTATTTAGTTAGGATCCTCATATTTATGTATCATTTTTATTTTATTATTTTACCAGGAAGGATAAGATGTTGTTGGATAGATGTAAGTGGATTATTCAGGTGGAAAAACAAAGCTAGCAAAAAAAAGACCTTTTGGTATAATAATCCACTCGTTATCTCAGTCACATTTCCTTTTCCTAATCTAACCCAGTTAAAAGCTTACGTATACTACGGTGTTGTTCGATGTACTTCTTACCTGAATCTGAGATGTCATCCCAGTAAGGAGAGTCAAACTCGTACTCCGCTTTGAGGATCTGCTCAAACAGCTTTGCATCGTTCTCATCATAAAACGGAGGATATCCACATAGTCTGTGTGGGAGTCAACGGAAGGTATATTCAACATGACAAACATCAAATTAATCACTTAACGTGTCAATAAAGTAGTCAAAACCCTACTCACAGAATATAAGAGATCACTCCTATAGACCAGCAATCCACTGCTTTGCTGTAGGGCTTCTGAGCCAGAACCTCTGGTGCTGAAATGAAATTCACACAAAAAAACCTATTCACACAGAGAAAACCAACATTCTATTATAATGTACTCATGGCACTCAGCAAGGTTACACTAAACAACCCGTTAGAGTACTTATGAAGTACAGGCTTCACAGCAATAAGAGAACAATCCAGGGTAAAGGAGAGCAGAGAGCGAAATATCCAAGACTTGACGGGCGAGAGTTGAAGCTGCCGTTGACCTGTCTTACCTACATATCCAGGAGTACCGCATGCTGTGGACATCACACTGCCAGAACCCTCTATCTTGGACAGGCCAAAGTCACTGATCATGATTTTGGAGTCTTCATCCATGCTGTAATACAGCAGGTTCTCCGGCTAACCAGAAAACAGATGAAATATCGGTAAAAGAAAGTGACAGTGAAAGTAAAAGAGATAGAGCGATGATGACCTGCTCTACCTTCAGATCTCGGTGGACTATCCCCATATCATGCAAGTATTTGACTGCGTCCAAGATCTGGTGGATGAGCTGGCTGGCGTCTCTCTCCGTGTAGAAGCCCTTCTCCACGATCCGGTCAAACAGCTCGCCTCCTGAAACACTGCCAGGTTCCACACTCTGTTAGCCATTCACTCATTGGTATAAGTCAGGTACCATTCGTATATCGCAGAGATACACAGCTGAGATGTGTAACAGTAGAGATGTTTAACAGCAGAGATGTGTAACAGCATAGATGTGTAACAGCAGAGGTGTGTAACAGCAGAGATGTGTAACAGCAGAGATATGTACCAGCAGAGATGTGTAACAGTAGTGATGTGTAACAGCTGAGATGTGTAACAGCAGAGATTTGTAACAGCAGAGATATGTAACAGCAGAGATGTGTAACAGCAGAGATGTGTAACAGCAGAGTTGTGTTATGTTTTACAGCAGAGATGTGTAACAGCAGAGTTGTGTTATGTTTTACAGCAGAGATGTGTAACAGCAGAGTTGTGTTATGTTTTACAGCAGAGATGTGTAACAGCAGAGATGTGTAACAGCAGAGTTGTGTTATGTTTTACAGCAGAGATGTGTAACAGCAGAGTTGTGTTATGTTTTACAGCAGAGATGTGTAACAGCAGATTTGTGTTATGTTTTACAGCAGAGATGTGTAACAGCAGAGTTGTGTTATGTTTTACAGCAGAGATGTGTAACAGCAGAGTTGTGTTATGTTTTACAGCAGAGATGTGTTACAGCTGAGATGTGTAACAGCAGAGTTTCGTATGTGTTACAGCTGAGAGGTGTAACAGCAGAGTTGTGTTATGTTTTACAGCAGAGATGTGTAACAGCCGAGACGTGTAACAGCAGAGAACAGCTGCAGAGGTGGAACTTACAGCTGCATGACGAGATAAAGGTGGGAGGTGCTTTCGTAGATGTCTTCCAGGGACACAATATTGGTGTGCTGGATTCTATAGAGAATAGACCACCCCAAAATAACATTAAATCTTTCTCAAATTCTAAAGCACCGGGACATCCAACACACTTCTCGAAAGCCTCCTTATTTCTGTCACCAGGTGGTCGATTTTTCAATCATGAGCCGTGCCCATTCTTCCTCCGAACCCCCTCGGTTCAGATACTCAGATCCAACCCACGTTTGATTCTTAACGCCCATGTGGAGCAGCATTCTAGCAGTAGTTTCAGTTCTGAGGATGGATGGACGCACTACACTTGTGGGTAACAGATGAGAGAGAGGCCAGAGTCCCAGTCATCCACTGCTTAAGGAAAAGCCTGTTTCAGACCCCATGGAGGGCTCAAGTCAACGACCGTATGAATGGATACACAGCCATTTATTCCTGCTGTACAACCCAGGCAAGGGAAGCCCTCTTCGCTGCAGATCGATAGTGAAATACAGTTGATAACACCCTTGTCTCTCACTTATTACACAATCACAACTGAGGAGCTCTCTCTCCATGTGTTTGTCGGTCAATATGTATAATGTATCTATGAATGTATGTATGTTTGTATGAAGCTATTCAGCAACTATACATGGCTGTCTGTCGGTCTGTCTGAATGTGTTTGCCTCTACGTCTGTCTCTCTGTATGTCTTTCCTTCTTGATATAAATCCCCACAATAAGGGTCTCAGTATGTTCAACTTTGTCACCAACCCCCCCTTATCATCCGCTTCGTGCGCAGACCCCCCCCCCCCCCTCTCCCCCACCGTCTCTCGCTCTTCCTTCAGCCCGCCCGCCACTGCTGCAGGGAACTCCACACCACATTCCCGCCTCTGTGAGCTGTTGCCCTGGCAACAAGGACACTAAAAATAGGTCCATCTTCTTTACTCCTGACATTTACGCCACTGTTCCACTGTTTCCACTGACACTGTGCATTTAATCAACCATCCCCCCCCCCCCCTCCTACCCCCCAGTGCATATCTGTACATTGCCCGCGCGTTGCGTCGCTATACATTGGCCCTGGCCCCCTGCCAGGTGCTGAGGGCGGGACGCGGTGACCTCACCGGTGCAGCACGGCGATCTCGTTCTCGATGTTGTTCTCCTTGCCCTCCAGCGCCTTCTTGGGGATGCACTTGATGGCCACCAGCCGCTGGGTCCCCTTCTCCTCGGCCAGCACCACCTCGGAGAACGCCCCCCTAGGGTGGTTGGAACGGGGGGGGGGGGGGGGGGGGGGGGGGGGGGGAGGGGGTGGTGGTTTGGGGAGGCGGGGGTGTTGGTGGTGGGGTGGGGGCGGTGGTGGTGGTGGTAGCAGTGGTTGGGGTGGTGGAGGGGGAGGTGATGGTGGAGGGGGTGGTGGTGGTGGAGGGGGCGGTGGTGGTGGTGGTAGCAGTGGTTGGGGAGGGGGAGGTGATGGTGGAAGGGGTGGTAGTGGTGGTGTGGGTGATGGAAGAGGGGGAGGTTGTTGGGGTGGGGGTGGGTGATAGGGGCGTTGGTGGGTGGTGGGGGTGGTGGTGGAGGTTGTGAGGTGTGGTGGAGGGAGTGGTATTGGGGGTGTTGATGGAGGGGGTTGAGGTTTCGGGGGTTGTGGAGGACGGGAGATTGATGAGGGGGCATGTGTACACGTTGGACAGAGATGGATGGAGACAGAGAGACAGGCAGAGACAGAGATGGAGAGAACAGTCCTTTAAACATACATTGATGGTGGAGGTGTTCAGGTGAGGTGTAGGATATATACGATCAGAATGTTCTAACTTTGGCTAAGTTGCGGCAGTGACATTGAACCTATGATATATTCTGGGCTGACCACAGTGTTGTGACTAATGTACATCGTGCACTGCATCTCAGACTTATGCTGGGCTCTTGAAAACCATTTGCCAAGAACTGGTGCCAATGTATTCGTGAAACTATGACAAATTGTGACTAAGTCAACATTGGCAGACACTTTTAACAGAGCGACATTTAAACTAGGCTTAAACTTAATCTAAGCAACTAAGAACGATTTAATTAGCAAGTAATGATGGACGCCATTTCCTATTTCTCATGGAGACTGGGCATGTGTGTGCGTGTTTGTGTGTGTGTATGTATGTCATGACTCTAAAGGAGGTATTGCGATGAATAATTCAACATGATGATATTACCATAGTGCCGCCCAGACTTTTCAGGGCTAAAAAAAAGGCCTGAGGAGTGAGCCGTCACACGGCCACAAATAGAGAGAGCCGGTATCAACCCCAGCACACCCATAGCCTGCACCATTTGGTAGCCATTCAATAATAGATTGAGTAAATGTAGTGTGGTGGCTTTGAGGACGGCTGGACTGCATTATAGATTATGGGCTGGCGATGATGGGACACAGAGTAAGTTGTGTGTGTGTGTGTTTGTGTGTGTGTGTGTGTGCGTGTGCCTTCCGTGTGTGGTTCACAGGGACAGATAACCTAAATGCACATGTATGTAAGCTTTGAGTGTTCTCATATCTTGAACGTTGTTGCTGTTTAAAAGCCTTTATATTAAGTTACAAGACCCATGTCTTGGGCCTACGTCTATAGAATGTAAACATACTCACGCGTCACGCATACTCTAACTTTGTGTGACGGCTCTTAGGATAAACATGAAGCATAAAACGAACTAACTTTGCTGTGTAAATAAAACACAGCCAAGTGGTTCATCAAAACACGTTTTAAGCTCAATGTCAACGTCCTTCCCGCTAGGATGCAGTTGGAGGTGCACCCATCTATTAGGATAGAAGGTGACATCATATTTTGTCATCTGGGGGCTTAATCCATTATCTTGATACATTACCATATACAATGATACATGTATGGTATGAAATGTCATCTGTGTACCAATTTAGTACTTCAGAGTATGGCTGTATTCTTTGTTTGTGGATGTAACTATGGGAACCTGTGTGTAGGAGCTCCTCATTTGACCTCTTTTGACCCACAAATGAAATGCAAACGCTGGAGTTCTGGTTGGCTGTCGAAACCCCCTTGGTGCAAGGTCAGGGTGGAAATGGTTAGCAGACGGGCCCAGGGGACGTACTGGAATATTGAACTCAGTCAACCGCCTAGACTTCTGGTTACCTGTTTGAATTATCGATCACTATAACAGTGCCCAAAAGGTAGACCTACTCTTTCCAGGCATATATTTAAGCGCTTTTTCCCCCTATGGAGCCGTGAGCTCAGCCCTGCTGTCTAGAGACACCGTTGGATAAGGGAGCAGAATTCTCACTCGATGCCTGTTGTGCTTTGAATCGCTATCAATACTTCTTCATTATTACGCTCCTTATCAGCAAAGAATGTGGAGCCAAACACTCTCTCGGACACGCACACACAAACACACACACACACACACACACACACACACACACACACACACACACACACACACACACACACACACACACACACACACACACACACACACACACACACACACACACACACAAACACACAAACAAGCACTTTTCCCACCAGCGCGCAAAGCGTACAGCGGAGGTGGACTTAAAATCTGCTCCTCGAAAACACTTCGAAAACACTTACAGATCTGCTCCCATGTTAACCAAGGAGCATGAGTAGACACCAGAGAATACAACCACGTCCGCTCACTACATGGGAGTGGATTGTCAGCATTTTTTGTCTGCTGCTGGCTTTGTGCTCTGCGGGGAAAAGGACTTTGGCATCAAAACATGGGAGGTGTGCGTTTGTGCATTCTTCGTGTTGGCGCGTGCCTTCAGGAGTCGGGATAATAGTCTGGAACCTCTCAGTTAATTTTTTATTTCTAAGGGGTGTTATCAAAGGACGTAGTTCACAATGACCCCGGACTCAATTGGAGGAACTAAGACTAATCAGAAGCCCGAAACACATCAGCAACAGCCATCTTGGTTGATTATGAAACTACTACTCAGTGAAGTCATCGTTACAAATTTGCCCCGTCTTAGATAAGCAGCTGAACGGGAGGGAGGCCAGATGCATATGCCAGAACAAATGAAACATGAGTTCTCAGAATCGCCTGGTTCCCAGGCTAGTAAAATCCTATGTCATCGCCAGTCTCCAGCTTGTGAACGTTCCACTCTGCTCCGGACACACGTTGCGTCCTTTTGGTGACCTCGAAGTGCGTTTTTCGAGGCCCTTTGACATCGCGGCAAAAGTGTGCGAGGTGTGTGTGGACGTGTGGAGCTCCTTCTGGCCTCCGATGTCGGCCGAGCCCGAGAGAAGGTTAAGCTTCTCGAAACGCTTTTTCCAAACGACTCAAATCGTATGATTGCAGACCATTTGCAACAGCGCCACCCATGGAAGAAGGCCCAACCCAGAAGCAACCGGGTATTCGATGGCATCTAAGAGGCCTCACCACCAATTTTGTCGGGTTTTGCATTTTCAACCACGAATCCAAAAATATTAAGCTGTTAAAATACATTCATACAAAAACCCACGCAATCACGGCGCGTGCTCCGCATCCTGGTAGCAGTGTTCCACCGGGCCTGGGGCCTGTGCATCCAACGCTGTCCTCATGCTCAGCCAAGCGGCCGCTGCACGTGATAGGAGCGTCAGCGTGATAAGGCTCTCATTCCGTTGGCCCAAGCCGCTCAGCTTTTAATCGGCTGCCTTTGAAGAGGTCTGAGGAGAACCTAACGACACGGCTGCTCCACTCTGCACCGAGCCGGACGGCGCTGATTGAAATGACCCCGGAGGTCAGCTCCTCTCTGACCTTCTATTATCCATCATTAATAGGAATCCATAGAGCCCTAATCATCCGTACACACATCCGTCACAAGGCCAAGGAGACAACCACACATACACACACACACACACACAAACACATATAACCAATCTATGAGATCAATAATCTTTGACAGGATACTGTTATTGTTTTAAAGTATAAGACGGGGACGTTGAGTGTGAACCATGATGCACAGCGCATGAAAAGACACAGCGCCTGGGGTTCGCATAGGCAGCCGGAGTAACAGGATGACTGACAGTGAGTAATATAAGCTAGAGGGGGAGGGGGGCATGTCTAGCATGTTTGCGAGTGAGGTCATACAGCAGCAACACACGCAACTCAGTCAAGTGCACACACGTACACAAACACATCTAAATCATCTTCATGCAAACGCACACACACACACGCACTGCAAGTCTCACACACGCAT
The DNA here is from genome assembly GCF_026213295.1 of Gadus chalcogrammus. Lineage (NCBI taxonomy): Eukaryota > Metazoa > Chordata > Actinopteri > Gadiformes > Gadidae > Gadus > Gadus chalcogrammus. The sequence goes on from NC_079424.1 coordinate 7,259,300, forward strand.
ACCGCCAGTCTCTCTCTCACACACACACACACACTCCCACACAGACACACACACTGTTGCCACAAGACACGTTGTAATTAAGCATCCAGCGGCGTGTTTCTCCTTGGAGACTGAGCAGTGGAGTGGAGAGAGACCCTCTGTGGGTCTGCCGGGGGTGAGGGGGGGGGGGGGGGGGGAGGAGTGGGAGGTTCTGTGTGTGAAGCCGGAGCGATGCGACCCAGTCAGTGTTGGCGATGCGTGCATAGGTTTTGTCCTCATTTTAGACACGGCAAGACCAAGGTTTGTCTCAGTCCAAAGTGTGCCTACTCCACGAGGCGAATGTGTTTAAAAACCTACGGTTGGTTTAGAAACTATGCACCGGTAGAATCTCGGTAAAAATATGCTTGGGTATGTTTCACCCTGTTATGTCGATAACGACAAAACCCACGCGAACACATCACATGTTTCCCTCCCTCTACCGAGTCTGGTGGGTCTCCGGCTGGCGGGTTGGACGACATGTATGCTGGGATTCTAATTGCTGTGTATGATTTCCTTGGTGCGGCAGAATGCAGAGTGGGCGGGCCTTTCCACCCCGCGCGGGTGGAGAGTAGCATCCATCACTCGATTGATTTGGCTGCCTGCAGGTGCACACTTCCAGCTCAAAGCACCCTTCTTATCGCCTAATTCGTTTTATGACTCTGTGTGTGTGTGTGTGTGTGTGTGTGTGTGTGTGTGTGTGTGTGTGTGTGTGTGTGTGTGTGTGTGTGTGTGTGTGTGTGTGTGTGTGTGTGTGTGTGTGTGTGTGTGTGTGTGTGTGTGTGTGTGCGGGCGTGCATGTGCATGTGCATGTGCAGCACTTACCGCAGACACCCTATCCCTACTTTTAGTGTAATTGATCCTAATATATCCGACGGTTGTTAAATATATCAAGATTCAAAAGAAAATAACAAAGCTATTGTTATTGTGATTGTGGGGTGGGAAGTGTGGGCCAAAAACAGTGTTATTGTATTTCTGTGTTGAAACCAGTAAGGGCAAATATCCAACATCGCCGGAGCCCTTAAGCACACCCTGCTACTGTTATTAGCAGGCCACTTCTTAATACAGAAAAAATAAATTCTAGTTTACATTGGCATTTGTGTAACTAGGATTCATCCATTAAGATTTGTGGGCCAGCTCCCGCCCCCAGTATTATGAAATTATAAACGTAGGTATTGAATCACAATGTTCGACATATGTGAATGTGTTCGATCTACAGCCATGTTCAGGCCTCTCTACACCCTTGGAGCTATAGGGAGAGGTCCTGTTTACAGGTCCTGAAACAACTCCCCTGCTTGGACCCTGAAAGTATTTTGCTGACAATAAGAAATGGTGCGGTGGTTTGGCTACTTATTGATGCTAAATATAATACAGATACATCAAAATGTACGTTGAGATGAAGGATTTGATTATCATAGTGCCCGGCGTGGAACAATTCAGTTTAAAATTCAAAACCCAAGGGACGGAAAAGCTTAGGCATACAAGAAACCGCATTGAGAACAAGATTACTTTAATAAAATGCTCATATTTACGTCTATCGATTGCTTAAGCCAACGTAACACATTGCTTCTACTCTTACAATCCATTAAACACTCTGCTGGGGCCCTTAAACTATCCTGAGACAAGAGATGGATTGAAGCCAACATCAAGATCTTCCTAAGCCTACCTCCCAACATTCTGCAAAGATACTCTTTGTAAACCAATGTGGTTAGATCATAACACCCATTTACCAAAAGCTAATGAGATACAATGATTTGCATATTGGCCTGAATTTAGTTTTTTTCTGCTTAAAGTAGTACTTACATTTTCATAATTCTAGAAGGGAAAGGGATGCAAAGTAAGCGACAGAAATTAAAAGATTGATTCAACAACACACTGTTAGATTCTCCTTGAGCTTGTCTCATTTTAGTTTTTAGTTAAAGGTCAATTCTACATGGTTAATTGATACAAGTTAGTGTAGTTTAGTTCTGGCTGCTTTGACAGTTGAAAGTTGGATATTGCGCACAATATTTTTTGTTTTTATATATTAAACCCCTGATTAGCCTTAGCCTGTACCTCTGAAATGGGACGAAGATATGGAACAAACCAGACATAACGTTTTCTCTCTTACTCATCATTATTTTTTGTTAACCTTGCAAGCCATATTTTAACTGCACTTCTACTAGCATAATTGTGGATGTGACAAATGAATGTTGATAAAACCCAGACTGAATGACCTTTACAGGCTTCAGTAAAAAGCAACATGGACTTAAGTCAAACAAATACCGGGACAGTATTAATATTAGGATTGATCTGCTACCTGGAGAACACTTTGTTACTGTGACTGGGCTGAGGTGGAATAGCAAGGATTAGTGGGATCCCTGGATAATATTTCAACATAAATCAATTATAAGACACTGGGTCGTAGGATAAAGCTATTGGGTAATCTCATAAGGAGCTTTCAGTCAACACATTCATTCGGCCTTCTGCTAGGTCTGGCTACTCACAAAGACAGGAGGGAACAGAAGGTTTGATAAGGCAAAGAACTATCCTGTTCAGGCTAGTCCCCTGAACTCCATTAGATGTCACTACTCCTATGTCGTAAGGTTGTACTTTACGCTAATATTTGAATGCTCATATAATTATGTCATGCAGGTAGGCTAACATCACCAGACCCATTCACAAACGCGCATTAGTCTGGAACCTCTCAGTTCATTTTTTTTATTTCTTAGCAGCATAATTAAGGGATGCAAACCAAATTGCCTCTGGATGCAATTGGATAGAACTACAACCAATCAGAGGAAAGAAACGTGTGACACATCTGCGGCAGCCACCATGGTTGTTAATGCAAATGCCTCCACGGCGATCCAATAGGGCGCTCCGCTGTAAAGACCCATCTGATATGAGATAAACGGCTGTGATTGGCTCAACCCAGGCCAGGTCTGCTGGAAAACGAACTGAATTGGAGGGGGGCTAGACACATACGCCAGAGCAAATAAAACATGAGCTTGAAGATTCATCCGCTTTCCCGGCTGTGAATCAAGTGGTAAAACAGTAGCTTAACACATGCTATAAACTCTTCAAACATGTACAGTTTATAAACAACAAACAAAATTGCAACTTCGAAATGATGTATTTCCATCCAACACCATTCAGTGTTATGTGGTGTGTTTGACTAAAATGTTTTAATCTATTAGATGACGCAATCATTATTGAACTGCTCCACGCTATGTCACCTTGGTGTAATGAATCAGTGTTGAGGAGGTATTTTAGCTACCTGAACACACACTCTGCTTGGAATACAAGAGGTGGCCCCCATGGTCTTACGGGCAAGTCTCCAAGGGGCCCCCACGCGTGCGGTAGGTCACCTTTATATTTTGTAGGTGACCCCTTGTCTCCATCCCATCCGGGCAAGAAATGATGTTCAGAAATGTCGATGACAGGGTTAAGACGGTCACCCAGAGCTGCGTTTGTACTAGTAACACAGTTATGTCGTATCTATAGATGTATTCATTGACAGACCTTTCTTTTCTTTTGAAAACTGAGTTTGGCTTCTTATTTCGTTTTTTTTCTATACTGTCACAGATAAACTTCCAACATGGTGTGACACAGTAAAAGGGAAAACAAAAAACATCAAACGAGTTACTCACGTCCCCAGCACTTCCTTAAAATCATAATGTTCTTTGATGTCTGTCGTCTTCTTCTTCCACCCAGTGCCGTCCTCTACAAGAGGCATCCTATAAAGTGGTGGTTCTGTCGCCCCCAGAACTGCAAAGAGTGAGCAAGGGTGAGACAAAGGATCCGAGTCACTGGGCTTTTATGATTCCTATCCATGAGTTAGCACATAAAAACCCAACCAAAGTGTCCCTGATAAAACTGGTCAACAAACTATATTGGAGGGCACGGGGGAAGGTTGAAATCACTAATAACAGCATTTGGGGAACATAGGGTAAGAATTGAAACACATGATGTGTATGTGATGTTGGCTTTTGATGTTTACTTCCTGATGACATTACTATAATAAAGCCCCTTGTGGGTTAGAGATATCTATTTATGCATTTTAAAATGTTTGATTAATAGGCCTAGCTGAACAATATGACAGGTTGAAACATAGACATATGACATAAACATCTCCTTTTAACCTCAGGGAAGTAGGAAATAAGATTCTCCAATCTGTAGGATGGATTTCAAATAGTAGGCTACAGGCATCCGTTCAGTAAACCAGTTCATATGAAATTAGGCTTTCGTCTCAAGATTCATGTTGTCGCTTTTTTATAGGTTACTATTACAATATCGGCCAACATTATGGGCCAGTGGAGAAAAAATGCTCGACTTCAAAGAAATCGTTTTACAAGGGCATCGCTGAGTTTAAGATTTGACCCACACAACATTTCCTTGTGTGCAAGTGACTTGAATGCATAGGGCAGCTCTGGTTAAGGTACAGATGTGCCTTTGTGAGTTGGAAACAGCCGATATCAAGTCATTGCCCCTCTACAATTGCAATTCATAAGCACGTATACGAGCCTTGCCCGTCAGTTCAATGTGCGATGCCCGAGAGGTTGTGTGTAGCGTGCAGGGATGCTGTCGCTATGATCTTCCGTCCAAGGAGGACAAGCATGCAGAACGGGCGATGAGGGGATTCTTCCTAATGCAAAAGCAGCCCGTGAATATATGTTCAAAAAACCCCAAAATACCGTTCCCAAACATAAACCTACCTTTATGACGATCTGTCAAACGTTTTGGTCTGCTTCCCCCTCTGCTCTGCGCTGTGGTGCTGTATGGTGGTTGGTGAGGTTGGTGTGCTAGTGGTGCGCAGCACTGGATAGGTGCAGATCCTTTTTCTTTTTTTTTTACGTCAGGGAAATCGTACGTCCACAAGCTTAGCGCAATCTCCAAAAACAGCAGCCCCTAAATCCCGCTGCAACCACCGCCACCAGCAGTCACCCAATCATCAGTCAAGGTACATAATTGGGCTGGTCTCTGGAGGTGCGTGTCTTTGGAAAAGGCAAAGACTGTTGTAGTAGGGCAACCTATGTGGCCTATGATTGGGAGGCAGCATCTTCTATTATGTAACACAGATAATTACTCGTTATAATGTAATCGCTGTTGTTTTTGACTGAGCAAATTTGATTTGACTGTCATTCTGACGGACAAAATCTATCTATCTATCTATCTATCTATCTATCTATCTATCTATCTATCTATCTATCTATCTATCTATCTATCTATCTATCTATCTATCTGTCTGTCTGTCTGTCTGTCTGTCTGTCTGTCTGTCTGTCTGTCTGTCTGTCTGTCTGTCTGTCTGTCTGTCTGTCTGTCTGTCTGTCTGTCTGTCTGTCTGTCTGTCTGTCTGTCTGTCTGTCTGTCTATCTATCTATCTATAGAATGGATATATATATATATATATCCATTCATCCATCCATCCATCTATATAAAAACTTAATGACTTGATCAATTTAAATATCTTGACGTCAGTGACGTCAGTGTATTTAAATGTCTTGTTTCATTTTTTGGATACGTTTCAATTGCGAATGAGAACAAGAGGTTATTGTACACTTATTCCCAATTAAGTCAGCCTCCTCCAACACTGTCCGATAACGGTGCATTTTATCACAGTATTTCTATAGCAAAATTTTTTTGAGTTGCACTACCTACTCTGCACTGAAGATGGCAGAGTGTGATCCCTAGATGGCAGCTCGCTGCCTCAGCAAAAACAGAATCACAACTTCCGGACAGGAGTTTTTAAATCAAGCTAGCTAGCAAGTTTAGCATTCTGACTAAGGAAATATAGCGTATATTGCTGAATATCAGGTACAGATTTTTATAGAATTATATTATTGTGTTTATTTACCACAACTATGTATGAGATAAAGTTGCTTTTATTCAAGAAAAGTGATAAGGCAGAGAAGGAAATACCCTAACGTTATACGCTAGTCCATTCTTTGTTCCACTAGCCATCATAATGCTAATGTTAGCATTGCCATTGATGCATTTAAGTTAAGACTTCCATGGAAGGATCATGATGATCAAAAAAACGATATGCATGTGTTTTTTCAATCGATAGTTTAATCCTCATATGTTCGAAGAAATCCCTCATTGCCACTCTGGTTTGTAGGCTGCAGGTTAGCTGGGTTGAACACCAGTCAGCTGTTTCAATGAGCTCCAAGAGGAGACGGGCAACCTCCCCATCCAGCAGTGTGAGCGGCGGGGGCGATTTGGATGATGCGTCCTCCACGCCTGGAAGTGGTAGAAAAAGAAGAAGGACTTCTAATATCCCTACCGTAGACCCGGTACATGAGCCACATATCTTCTCTGTTCCACGTCATTCATTCTATGTGTTTAGACATTTGGTTTACTTCATACTAGTGGTTCTTATCTTTTGAGTTGCTAACTTTATTAGATTTTTCCACCCAGATTTCTGTTTGCAACGAGCTGTTCAACACCATCAGGGACTACAAGGATGACCAAGGAAGGCAGCTTTGTGAATTCTTCCTTCGGGTTCCGAAGAGAAGGTACATTTTTATTCTATAGGTCGGAGACGCACTCACAGCACTAAATAACCGCTTATTCGATTTATGCCTTGCTTATATGGGCTCCTTTTACTTCCTTAAATACATCCTATTGTAACTTCATATTCAGCATTATACAAAATTGTAATTCTGTATTTAATTGAAGGTTGATCATGGACGATGCTCATTTGGCCCTGTTGTGTTTTAGGAATCAACCAGACTATTATGAGACGGTTTCCCAGCCTATCGACATGGCAAAGATCCAACAGAAACTTAAACTGGAGGACTACCAAGAAGTGGAGCATCTCACCGCCGACTTCCAGCTCCTGTTTAATAACGCCAAGTCATACTACAAGGTAGGATGACGCTGTGCTTTGAACCAATAGACAATAACACCGCCGATAAACATGGCGTTATGTTCTGGAAGGCTACCCACTCTCCCTCTGTGTTCTCGCCCGTGAAGCCGGACAGCGAGGAGTACCGGGCCGCCTGCAGGCTGTGGATGGTCTACGTCCAGACCAGGACCGAGTTTGTGCAGCCCGGAGACGGGGACGACGACGATGACGACGACCTGCTCGACAACACAGGACTCTCGACCGAGGACGAGGTGGGGAGGCTCATAGTCCACGGTGTGATAGGTCGATATCGGCCTATCACAGATTACTAGTGGTATCCGCGTGTGTGTTTGCGGTTATGAAAATGTTAGAAACGTTTTATATCTATATTTTGGATATCAGCCGATAAATCGTTATCTGTAATTTTTCATTATCTAACATTGGTATCCTCATTGCCCTTTAAAATTCAGTATCGGTCAGGTTCTAGTATTTCATATACAGTCTGGCAGATCTTTATTCATGTGTTTGAGTTTATATGAACTAAAACAACAATATACTGCCGTCTTGATGGTTTCTCAAGTAATGTAGCCTGACCGTATGAGGTGATTCATATAATCTTGTGAGAATGTATGGTACAGTCTTACATCATGGTGTCCTCTCTTCTTTGCATCTTAAATGATCAATCTATTCGGAGTAGTGAACATGATCTCCATGTTTCTCTCCCAGACCCCGACGGCCTGTCGGAAAGAGTCTCTGGAGCAGCTCCTAGAGGCTGTGGTGTCTCACGCAGACCCCGCCGGCCGAGTCATCAGTGAACTCTTCCAGAAACTTCCTTCCAAAGTGGTGAGCTCTTCAGCATTTCCCGGTGGGAATGTCTTCTCTAGTTTTCTGAAGTTGTTTTTTCTAAATCCCTCGCGGTCTCGTTTAGAGAATCGTTCTGTGCTTGACTAATGTTTCATTTTTTTTTTCACCAGCATTATCCAGACTACTATGCAGTTATAAAGGAGCCCATTGATCTGCGAGCGATTGCTCAGAGAATACAGGTAACGGAGTTGCTCTAATTCTCAGTCACGTTTTTTTACGCATTGCCAAGGTTGCAGATTTCTCCTGTCTTATATAACAACGTCCATGAAGTGATGCACGTCAACTCTGTTAAGGCAGGGCTGATCATTAAAATGTTTTATTGCTAACATGTTGCACTTCCATAGATTGGATACTATAAAAGTATCAACGCTATGGCCAAGGACATTGACCTACTTGCAAAAAATGCCAAAACGTACAATGAACCCGGATCTCAGGTCTTTAAGGTAAATTCAGTTTTGTTTTTTTCTTCTTGCTTCATTCTCCTTTTTTACTTTTCATTCTTAAATATTTACCATTGGATTAAACTGTTGGAGGATCTAAGCTTAAAGAAGGCTTCTTCAAGCTCCCGTCATATCCCTTTAATGTTGCTTCTCTCCACCTAGGATGCTAACGCCATCAAAAAAGTCTTTATGCAGCGGAAGACGGAACTCGAACACGCCGAGCCGACAAAGTCCAGCGTTCGCATCAGGTATCCTACCCACAGAGAACACAGTCGACGACCTTCAGTCTCCGCCGAGACGTGTCCTCATGCGTTGCGTGTGCTGCTTCTCTGCACTATTAAGAAACCGCAGGTCGGCCCAAGGCGACCGTCACTCGGGTGTCAGCGTGTCCCTGCAGTATGGCTCGGAGAGCGAGGACGAGCCCGTGGCCGCCGGCACGCCCGTGCGCTACGACGACCCGGACCTGGAGGGCGAGGGCCCGGGCTCCGGCGGGGACGGGAGCCACCCGGTCTTCCAGCTGTACGACGCGGTGCGGCGCTGCCGCAACAACCAGGGCCAGCTGCTGTCGGAGCCCTTCATGCAGCTGCCCTCCCGCAGGGAGTACCCCGACTACTTCCAGCAGATCAAGAACCCCATCGCCCTGCAGCAGATCAGGCAAGTGCCGGGACACTCTACGGGTGTCTCTGGATTTGCCATCGGGGTGCAGCAATTTCTTCGACGGTACGCGCAGGGTCTAGGCGGGGGGTTAACGAGTCGACGCCTTCTCTCCACAGGGAGAAGATGAAGCAGGGCGAGTACGAGAGCGTGGAGCAGATGGAGGCGGACCTGAATCTGATGCTGGAGAACGCCAAGCGCTACAACATGCCCACCTCGGGCATCTACAAGCGCGCCCTCAGGCTGCAGCAGATCCTCCAGGTGCTTACCTCCTCCAGCTACTCCGGTGGGATGCTTACCGTCCGTGTGTCGTCGTGCCATGTCAACCTTTGACCTGTGCTTGTGCTTTCAGTTGAAGAAGAGGGACGTCCTCAGGAGGGACGACGCGGACGAGGACAGCATCCTGTCCTCCGACGCCGGGAGCACCAAGAGGAAAAGGTACGCCGCCTTTCAGAAATGAATATTCAACTGAATCGTGGCTCCAAACACATAGCAATAATATTGCTGTGGGTTTGTGTTTTGTTAAAAATGGCATTCACTGCAATTGTACAGGTAGGGAATATTGTTATTGCAAGATAAAACTAGTAGATATAAAAGAGGATTGAGGATTTAAATACCAAGCTGACAACCCGCAGACGGCTGACATTTGAAGCAACATTTAGAAACGGAAAAATTAGATACTAACCAACCGAATCCTAAGAACCTGGATCCCGGTAACGTCCTCCCGTCTCCCTCTGTCCCAGCCATAAGAAGAACATCAGGAAGAACCGCATGAAGACGCTGTTCAGCGCCGTGATCGACGCCAAGGAGGTGGGCACTGGCCGGCGCCTGTGCGAGCTCTTCATGGTCAAGCCCTTCAAGAAGGACTACCCCGACTACTACAAGGTGATCCTGGAGCCCATGGACCTGAAGACCATCGAGCACAACATCCGCTCGGAGCGCTACGCCAACGAGGACGCCCTGCTGGTGGACATGAAGCTCATGTTCCGCAACGCCCGCCACTACAACGAGGAGGGCTCTCAGGTGGGCACGGCGGCCATGGTTTTGTCGGGTTTAGTCGGCAGGGGGGGGAAAAAAGGAGACATTTGACCTTTTTTTCGTATTTGTGTGTGATTCCATTCATAGGTTTACAACGATTCAGACGTCCTGGAGAAGGTCTTGAAAGACAAGCGCAAGGAGATGGGAGCTCCGCCCGAAGAGGAGGAAGTGGGTTCGCCGAAGCTCAAGCTGAGTACGTTCGTCACTTTTTGCTTAACATTGAGGTCAACAATTGTGTCATTCTGTAGTGCAGGGAAATTCGTGTGTCAAGGCCTGTTTGCGAGAAGAAGCTTCTTCTCTAAAGTAGCAGAGGTAGTCTAGGCATAAATATGAGGTGCACGGCAAATCTATTTATCTATCACTTGTCATACACGAGGCAGGCTTAAAGTGCTTCACATCGAATTACAATAAAATGAAATGATAAAAAAAAAAAATAAGGGTTAGAAAGATGCATTGTAGAAAGTGCAATGTATATAAGATTTAACAGAAAGCTAAAGCTAAATAAAAAAATGCGTAAAAGAAAACAAAGGCAAAGATCAGCCAAAGGCGCAGGTAAACCGGCAGGCACCCGTTAATGGTCACGCCGTCACTCATCTCCATCTCCCCCCTTTCCCTGCGCAGGAAAGTCGGGCGTCTCCCCCAAGAAGTCCAAGTACCTCACCCCGCTGCAGCAGCGGCTCACCGAGCTCTACGACGCCGTGCGCAACTTCACGGACCGCCGCGGCCGCCGCCTCAGCACCATCTTCCTGCGGCTGCCGTCGCGCGCCGAGCTGCCCGACTACTACGCCACCATCAAGAGGCCCATCGACATGGAGCGCCTGCGCAGCCACATGCTGTCGGCCCGCTACCAGGACGTGGAGGCCATGGTGGAGGAGTTTGCGCTCATGTTCAACAACGCGTGCACCTACAACGAGCCCGAGTCCCTGATCTACCGCGACGCCCTGGTGCTGCACCGCGTGCTGCTGGAGACCCGGCGGCAGCAGGAGGGCGCCGAGGACTCGGGCGCCCCGCCGCTGGTGCCCCTGGTGCGCGAGCTGATCCGCAACCTGTTTGTGTCGGTGCTGGGCCACCAGGACGAGGAGGGGCGCGTCTACAGCGACTCCCTGGCCGAGATCCCCGCCGTGGACCCGGAGGCGCCCGAGAAGCCGGCGGTGAACTTCGAGGTGGTGCGGGCCAACGTGGAGCGCGGACGCTACCACCGGCTGGACGTCTTCCAGGAGCACATGTTTGAGGTGCTGGAGAAGGCCCGCCGGCTGCACAGGTAGGGAGACGCACTTCCCCGCTTGCATTTACATCCGGTTCTGAATGAATACAAGCACTGTTAGTCTCTGTTGAACGTTTATCTTACAAACCAGATTTTCTTGAATCAACTCTTTAGAAATCCAAAGCGATGTACAATTTAAGTGAGAGCAGTACAAAACAGTTTCCAAAACCACCGGTCAGAGGGCATGGTCTCTATAGGATTGGAGAGCATGTATTTTATAAGAGGAGTTTCTAACTGGGTCCTTGTTTTTAATCTTCATGGTCTGCGACGGATCATTTAAACTTGCGCGCCACTTGCAACCAAACAGTCTCCATCATGGTACCGAAGCATGACAACACCAATGCAGAGGGAGATGTAGACATCCTTAAGGAAGCGGGTATTTATTTGTTTCGTTCGCAGGACCGACGCGGAGGCCTTCGAGGATGCGGTGGAACTGCAGCAGTTCTTCGTCAAGATCCGGGACGAGCTGTGCAAGAACGGAGAGATCCTCATGTCCCCGGCGCTGAACTACACGTCCAAACACCTGCACAGCGACATCGACCAGGAGAAGAGGGAGAAGATTCCCCTGGAGTTTGAGGACGACAAACAGAAGCGAGAAGAGGAGAGCAAAGGTACAGCTGGGTTTATGCAAGCACTTACTTCTCTTACAGGATGCTCATAAATCCTATCGGGTTAGTAGCTTTTCCGATAGAGAACTGTACCTTTCGGACACGTGTTAGAAGAGAGGGGACAAAATGTCCCTAATAAAGTAGGAGAAACCTTCTCAAGGCTCCTTTATAGGGCATGCCTACTTTTCTGTATGTGTTGTTGGATGTTTTTCATTATACATTTTGTCACCTGGTGTTGGATTTGCCTGATTTTTCAGATTTGACATTATATACATTTATTTAAACCAGCACCAACATGCTTGTTTGAGTGTTCAGATTACATATATGATATGGTAAATGTATATGCTAATGTTAAGTGGCCCTCCTTCCCTCTCCATCTCCTCCACCACAGACGCGGATAAATCCGGAGAGCTGCCGGCGGAGGCGTGGCAGTCGGGACCAGAGCGCACCTACAGCCAGGACTGCAGCTTCGAGAACAGCACGTACCGCGTGGGCGACTTTGTGTACGTCACGCCCACCGAGGCCAACCACAAGCCCCACATCGTCAGCATCGAGCGCCTGTGGACGGACCAAGCCGGTGAGCCCCGCGCCCGTCCTAGTCATCGCCTCCCCTCAGCCAGACGGCGTGGACAGGTAGTCCTTGAGGGTGGTTTTTCTTACGTGGTTTTCTGTGTGTCTGGGCGCCACCAGGCGAGAAGTGGCTGTACGGCTGCTGGTTCTACAGGCCCAGCGAGACCTTCCACCTGGCCACGCGCAAGTTCCTGGAGAAGGAGGTGTTCAAGAGCGACTACTACAACAAGGTTCCCATCAGCAGGGTCCGGGGCAAGTGTATGGTCATGTTTGTCAAGGTACGATTTTAAATTTTTTCAATTGAATTTGTATAGCCCTTAATCACAGGTACATTCTCAAATGGCTTAGCAGGCCATCTATAAATGACACCCCCCTAGCTCCCTCTAGGGGCGAGGAAATACTCCATTAATTAGCAAGGAAGATAGCGTGAGAAGGATTGCAGAATGGGGGATCCCTCCTCCCAGGGATTATTTGGAGGGCAATGGGTGCCATAATTGATATTCACACAAGCAAATATTTTAAAGATGTGTTTGGAGAAGCCATAGGTGTTTGTTTGTTTTTTTGGGGGGGAAAGGAGTTGTTGATATTGAACGGAGACGGGATAGTGTCGTTGCTGTTGGCCACGCCCTCTGTAGGCCTCCACAGCCAAAGACGCCATAAGATCATTTGTCTCAATTTGCCGCCCGTTCCTCCTCAAAGAAGCGTCTCCTACATGAACAAATAGTGACCCCCAGATCCTCTCCCCCCATCAGGACTACTTCAAGCTCCACCCCGAGGGCTACCGGGCCGAGGACGTGTACATCTGCGAGTCCCGCTACACGGCGCGCAACAAGACCTTCAAGAAGATCAAGGTGTGGGCCATGCCGGTGACCTCGGTGCGGCTGGCCCAGCGCGACACGCCCCTGCCCGTGGTGCGCGTGGCCTCCATGTTCGCCAAGCCTCCCCAGGAGAGGGCGCTGATGGACGTGTCCGACGCGGACAAAGGAGGCTGCGTGGACAAGGTGAGGTGGTGGTGGTGGAGGAGGAGGGGGAAGGAACGAGGGGTTACGGTTCATGACTCACCCTCAGGATTAGATTAGGAAGACATCAGGAGAATGATTCAGTTAGCTGTTATTTCAGCCCATTTGTATCCTAACGTGTGTGTGTGTGTGTGCGTGTGTGTGCGCGTGTGTGTGTGTGTGTGTCTCTAGGAGCGGGAGGACGTCCCGGTGGAGATGACGGGGGCGGAGCCCGGCTGCCAGTACTACGACCAGCTGCGTTACAAGAACATGTGGCTGAAGGTGGGGGACTGTGTCTACATCCAGTCCCACGGTCTGTCCAAGCCCCGCGTGGCCAGGTGAGAGATGGACCCCCCCCCGCCCCTACGAGCAGACGGTCAGACCCCGGTACCTGTGAGGCTACAGGCCCATCGGTGCATGAGGCTCATCGGCTCGCTCCCGCCTTGCAGGATCGAGAAGCTGTGGGTGCAGAACGGAGCCACATTCTTCTTCGGGCCCATCTTCATCCACCCCGAGGAGACGGCCCACGAGCCCACCAAGATGTTCTACAAGAAGGAGGTGTTCCTCAGCAACCTGGAGGAGACCCTGCCCATGACCTGCGTCCTGGGTACGACATACACACGCACACACACACGCACACGCACAGACACAGACAGACAGGTTCCTCTTCTGTTGTTTCTCTTGTGAATATGCTGCTAAACAAAAATCTTGTATAATAATTAGAAAAATTACATCTTCCAATTAGGGCTGTCAAGCGATTAAAAAAAGTAATGTAATTAATTACAGGCTCTGTGATTAATTAATCTAAATTAACCACATACTTACATTTTTCCGAGAAAGTATTTCAAAATAATTTAATTCAAGTAAATTACGGCAGATGAGTGATTCAATGAATAATAGACATAATAGACTTCAAGCTTTTTTATTTAAAACATTAATTTTCCGTTCACGGGGCCGAGCAGCGTCTTCTCGTCTGCCTCCATTCTGTGCTAACGCAAATGATGCACCCAAGGCGCAATAGAAGCTCGATTAATCTGTGTTAATTCTTTTTACGCGTTATTTTTCTGTGATTAATTAATCTAAATTAAAGTGTTAATTTGACAGCCCTAGTTCCAATGTAATTTAGAATTTCATTGTGATTATTAAAGGGTTGATATTATGCCATCAGGTCTGAGTGGGACAAGCCATTACTCAAACCTGATGGCATAATATCAACCCTTTAATCTGAATTAAATTCAAAATTACATTGGAAAATGTAATTCGCTAATTATTCTATGAGAATTTATTTTGGCTGCATACCTCATAAAATAATCAACAGAAGAGGAGCCTGTGGGAAGTGTGTCGGTTTAATTAATCAACCACTTAACACATTATTAATTAGTAAAGTAGTAATTTAAGTAAAAACATAAATTGTGTTTTACAAGTGCTTTCTTTGTATTGCACTTCATTCCGTTGAACCGGCTGCGTGGCTTGACCTTGTTTTGCGCTCCACACCGTCTCCCCAGGCAAATGCCTGGTGGCCTCCTTCAAGGACTACCTGTCCTGCCGGCCCACCGAGGTGCCCGAGGACGACGTGCTGCTGTGCGAGAGCCGCTACATCGAGACGGAGAAGCAGATCAAGAAGTTCAAGGGCCTGAAGCGCTTCTCTCTCTCGGCCAAGGTGGTGGAGGACGAGACCTACTACTTCAGGTCCGTCTGGCACGCGGATCGCTGCAGGGTTTATGCACCGGCTCGGGCCGCCCTAAGGCCCAATCCCATTTCTACCACTTACCCCTTCAAATCAAGGGGGAGGGGTAAGGGGAAGGGGTAAGGGGTAGAAATGGGATTGGGCCTAATTTTCTGCAGCTCCTATGCACTGTATACACCAACCCATTCTCACTCACTCACTCATTCGTGCACTCACTCACTCAGTCAATCGCTCATCCAACTACGCAATCACTCATTCACCCTCTCACTCACCCACAACACACTCACCAACGAAACACTCGGCCACTCTCACACCGACACACTCACTCACTCACTCATCCACCGACGCAATCACTCATTCACCCGCTCACTCACCAATGACACACTCTACTACTCAATCACTCACTCAGTCACCCACCCTAGCACTCGCACACAACCTCGCTCGCTCACTCACTCACCCACCGGCACACTCCCTCCCTCATTCACTGACACTCCCTCACTCAACGACACACTCCCTCCCTCACTCACTGACACACTCCCTCACTCACTCACCCACCGACCGACACACTCACTCACGACACACTCAGCAACCCACAGACACACTCACTCACCCACTCACTCATCCACTCACTCACTCACCTACCCACTCCCTCACTCACTCACCCTCTCCCTCACTCACTCACCCTCTCCCGGCGGTCCTCAGGAAGCTGGTGGTGCCCCAGAAGGAGGCGTCTCCGCTGCTGAACAAGAAGATCGAGGAGCTGGAGCTGAAGCTGGCCGACGTGGAGGACGGGGACGAGGACCTGGAGGACCTGGACGACGACGACGAGGCCCCGGCCACGCCCTCCATGCCCCTGATGCAGACCCCCGTGACGGTCGACCTGGACGCCACCGTGTACACGCCCTCCCAGGTCTGGTCCTGCACCATAGACCGTAGAGAGAGGGGGACGACGCGGCCGTGCAACGTCCGTGGCACATTGAGGGCGCCAGTTGAATGGCCGCCTTCCACTTCTCTGTGGCCGGGACATATTCATGTTCAATACTTTAATCGAGTTTTGTGAATGTTTTATAAAAGAACCCAGACATTGTAAACTATGTGATATGAAAATGAACTGGTCACTGAGAACCTGTCTGAACATGGGAAGGAATGTATTGGCTTTATAATTACGATTGTATTTCTTTGGGTGGTCCACTGGGTAGTATTCCCACAGATGTATCATGGGTAAATCAGTTGGTCAAAAAGGGGCCACTGGGGAACCTTAACTGACACACACACCTTCTACTCCACTGCGGGAAGGCCTTGACCCAACTGTGTGCTTTGCTTTGTTTTGCAAAGCAGTCCACTCCTAAGATAAAGGGCATGTCCAAGAAGGAGGGCTCCAAGAGGAAGATCAACATGAGCGGCTACATCCTGTTCAGCAGCGAGATGCGGGCCGTCATCAAGGCCCGGCACCCCGACTTCTCCTTCGGGGAGCTGAGCCGGCTGGTGGGCACCGAGTGGAGGAACCTGGAGGCCACCAAGAAGGCTGAATATGAAGGTGCGGAGGGGGAGGGCGATTGCAGGGCAACCACCCTCAATAATGTGTTTGACAAGCGGTTGCCAGATTAGTGTTTGAAGTATTATAGCAATAATTGATCATCCGATGTATTTTATTCCACCCTATATTTAAATTATTTAGTGGTGATGTTAGATATTTATTCTATTAGAATTTGTATTACAGTTGATGTTGCTGCGCTGCCATGGTCTTAATGGGACTGGTGGGTTGCCAACAACCGCCCATTAGACTGGAAATCTGTTGGCCGTGGTCCAAATCTGAATTGTGTTGTGTGGGTTTAAAGACCTATTGAAGTCAACATATTAAGTGTGTGTGTGTGTGTGTGTGTGTGTGTGTGTGTGTGTGTGTGTGTGTGTGTGTGTGTGTGTGTGTGTGTGTGTGTGTGTGTGTGTGTGTGTGTGTGTGTGTGTGTGTGTGTGTGTGTGTGTGTTTCAGAGCGGGCCGCCAAGGTGGTGGAGCAGCAGGAGCGAGAGAGGGCCCGGCAGCAGGCTTCCCCTAGAGCAGGTACCCCAGTAGGGGCACTGGTGGGGGTGGTGCCCTCGCCCAGCACTATGGGAATGATAAACCAGACCATGCCGCCCGTGTCAGGTAAACCCGCGCACGAGAGTGCCCCGCCAGAGTGCTGCCGCTGGGTCATGAGCCTGGACTGTGTTAACAACCAAACAACCACGGCCCCCAAACCGAACCCCTCCTAATAGTCCGTCGTGTAGCCCTCTGTGTCCACGCCGCTTTGTGGAGCTCACACTCTAGCTTCTTATGGTTCCAACACGAGCAGCGCGCGCTTCCACGCGTCGACGCGGCATGACATCAGCCGCATGGCGTCTCCCCGGAGAGAGCGGGTCGCGTGCGAGCGTCGGCTCACCTCCGCGCGGGCTGCCCCGCCCACTAACCCCTCCGCCCACGTTCTGCCGTGCGCCCGTACCGCCGCATGTCAGCATGTCCTCCTACGTTCCACACCGCATGTCACTTATGCATGGCTGTGTTTGTTGTTGTCCTCATCCCTCATCCCTCATCTCCCCCCCCCCCCCCCCCTCCCCCCTCCTCCGAAGGCATGATGGGAGCTTACGGCCCGCAGTACATGCCCATGCAGGGCCCCCACGAGGGCCTGTTGAGCGTGGCCCCCATGCCGCCGCTTCATCTAGGGGGCCCGCCGATGGCCGCCCATCATCTCCAGCAAGGCATGCACTATCCCGGCATGCCCCACCCGGGTAAGGAGCCCCGACATGCAGCTCAGTCCCCCCCTCCGCTCCTCGGTCTAGTCTCTCTCCTGGCTGGAGGGGTTGACCTGCTCTGCAGTGCTCTACTCCTGGGTCGTCCAGGCCTTTACGCCCAACACACTCACCCTCTCATCCCTCGTCATTCCACATTAAACCGCCCCTCAGGCTTCATTCACAGAGCAGAGGACCTGGTAGTATGCACGTCAAGAGTTTTCAACCACTCGCACGTCTCTCTCTCTCACGCTGTGCCTTGTGTTAACGCTCACATTTTGTAGTGCCTTTCTGTGATGGTCTGGGTAGCGCGAGGTACGGGCTAACGATGGGGATCTGGATTGATGTTTTGTACAGGTATGATGGCTCCAGGGATGAACGGCATGGCAGGGAGCCCTAACCCTGGGACCCACTACATGCAGCAGGTACACTTCCACACACAATACACAGGGTTATTAATATTAGGGTGCCAAGCACAAAGTGCGACGGCAACCTATTGTGATTGTTAGTTTTATTATTATTATTCCGCCACGTTTGACTTACACAGCCTAAACCGCTCGCACGCTTTTTATGAAACTTACTGCAGCTGTAAAGGCTGACTCAATATTAACAGAGAGCAAATATTACACTGATTGGCCCAAAAGTGACGCTATAGCAACAGTCCAGAAATGCAAACTTTGAACAAACATCTAATAACCGCTTTTGACGAAAAGTCATGAAACTTTGTTAACACATGCATATCCTCATGCTGAACAAATATGCCAGAAGAACCTATGACTTTATTTGGATACATTTATGAATATCTTGAACTTTGTTAAAAACACTCAATTCCCTAAGGATCCTAGGTTTTTAGACGTAGACAAAGATCCTTTAGCACATATCATCAATGGACCAATGTCTTCATTCTGACATAAAGCGAAGTCTGTACAATAAAGATTGAGGCACCCAGGAGCCATTGACTTCTAAAAAGGGTGTAGTTTAAAACACGTAAAGACTTAAATGCTTATACCAACATTAAAATGGACTGGTATGATCTTGAATCCAATACAAAAGTTGTTCAAAATAAAATTCTGAACAAGATAGACTCAACATATTTCCAATTAGGGCGTGGCATCGAAATGGGCGTGGCCTGTGACTAAAATCACCACAGTTCATAGACGGAATGTTTGATTTGAGCGGGACCAAATTAGTGGATGTTGGGGACCAAAGCTCCAACTGATTAAGTACAATTAAGTCAAGTCAAAGGCATATGGGTCAAGATGAACCCCTCCAAATTTCATCCATATCGGGCTATAGGTGGTACCCTCGGCACCATTGAAAATGAGGATCTTAATCCTCAATGTGTCTTCCGAGGCATAAATAAATAATAAATAAAATAAATAAATAAATAAAATAACATCAATTAACTGAAAATGCAGACTTTGGACGGACATGTTTTCTTAGCCCTTTCACCTACAGTCATGAAATCCTGTAGACATTAGTCCAAGAACCTGTAAGAAAATGGCGTCTGGACGTCCAAATTAGCCCAATCCATGATAGGGGACTAATACCGGGGTTAACATGAGTCAATCATCACCAAACTAGGTGTATTTAAAGAAGCATAGGTCAACGTTAACCAGGCTAAAGTTCATCAAAATAAGACGATAGGGGGCGCTAAAGTAATCAAATGAAAACTTTAAAGACTTGACTCATGAAAATTTGTTTGCCCATCACCATACCAAGCCGAGGCTATTCCAGTGTTGTTAAGCGTATGCAAACAATAAAGGTCTTAATGGTCTTCGTAAGGGTCTTAATGGTCTGTTAGGGGTCTTATTGGTCGGCTTTAGGCTTGGCACCTGTAAAATGCTGATTTCAGCTTTAATTATTATTATTATTATTATTATTATTAGGAATCAATGAAAACTATTGAAACATTTATGGTGTGTTTATTTGACATCAGCTGGCATATCCATGTGTTCAATGGTGTAGGTGTCTGGGTGTTTAATTGTCCAATCAAAGGGGGGAAATGCATTCGGTATACTAGCGATCTTTTGTTGTGCTATGTATGTTCTATATAGAAAGGAAATGGTCTATAATACATTGAAACAACATTAAACTAAGATAAAATTATGGTTATGATAACAAATTTTATTTTAATCATTAAAAACTGAGAAAATACATTTGTGGTTTTTAATTGCTTGTGCACTGTTCGCCACCATCTCGCCAACGAGCGGAAGGATTTCGAAGAGATTTCCTAGAACACTCTGGTTTATGCGACCTTGGAAAAACATGTAACCCTACCCCTCATTCCGAACAATAACAGTTTTTCCGATATGTGTTGAAAGAAGTCTAGCTTAAACCACATTAAGTCACTAACAAATGTATTTAATAATTTTATTATGGATGCTTATAACATACATGACTGTTGTTGTTTTCAGCCTGGTATGTACAGCCCTGGTCCTCAGGCTCCGCCCCCATACCCCGGACAACCTGGCCAACCGGCCAGCCCCCTGTTCGTAGCCCCCCCACCCAAGACCCAGAGGGTCCTTCACTCTGAGGCCTACCTCAAGTACATCGAGGGGCTGAACTCAGACAGCGGCACTGTGAGCAAGTGGGACCAGACCCTCAAAGGTGCGCTATCCCCCCCCCCCCCCCCCCCCCTCCTGCTCACTTCATTGGTACCTCCCGTGCTTGCGCTGAGATTAGTATTTGCATCTGAATTTGTGTGTTTCGCTTTGCCCCAACAGCCCAAAGACGGGACGCCCACCTGACCAAAGAGCAGGAGAGCCATCTGCCCAGCCACTGGCTGAAGAGCAAAGGCGCCCACCGCACCATGGCGGACGCGCTGTGGCGTCTCAGGGAGCTCATGCTGAGAGACTCGCTGAACATCCGCCAGGCGTACAACCTGTAGATTCACTGGGACCACTTGTAAAACCTGCTTCCTCACTGTTCTTATCGCGACACAAACTCTAGCACCAGTAATAATAGACCATAGAGGCAATATTTTACAAAGAATTGTTCAATCATGGATTTTTATATTTATTAGCAGGATAAGCTTGATGTACCGGTAGTTTGTATGTGTGTGTGTGTGTGTGTGCTTTTTTTCAATTATTTTTTAAACCTTGGGAGAATTTGTCTTCAAATTATGTTTTGGCTTATGGACACTGACAAAATAAAATTGTTCGTGCTGTACATATTGAGTGAGTTTGTCGCTTTATTGGGTGTAGTGGTCTATATGTCGGATGCACTTCCTTTTGTTCGATGTCACTTCCTGGGAGGAAATCGGGATCGGGCCATTCTCTTTAGTGTTTGCCTTGTCTACCTTCTTTCCACAACATCACGGCCAGAATTTTGTACACAAAATTCCACAGGTCATTTCGTTTCAACAAGACCTAACAAAACAGCACAACATTACGCCGGCCACACCGCCTATGGATTAACCAAGAAGTCTACGAGCAAAGAGCCGAGGTCAGGTTTGTTTTCAGCAGGTGTAGTTACTTACTGGAGTGTAGCTAGCAGCATTACACACCAGTCCCGTTGTAAGCGTGCTTTACGATTTAACACTTGATGGAAGTGCTTGATCAACCATCCTGTTGTAAAGCTTTCCGTTCAGTATGGTCAACGTTACCATCGGATTGAGTTGACATGCACTCCTTTCTCCGTGGAGCCTGCAGACTTGTTCCATGTGTGCTGCTGCTGCTGCTGGTTGAGCCACCGGCGGCCTAAGAACCGAGGCACTAATGCAGTTATCTTAAGACAATTCCCGTTCCTTGTCGTTGGATCGATTGACATGCATTTAGTCATACGATCACACATGAGCACACGAGTGAGTTAGTACCATGGCCGTTTTTGTAAGATGAGCCGGTTTGGATGCTAGCTGTTAACACCGGCTCGCCTTGTAAAAACAATCCACTTACTGCATTAATCATTGGCTGGCTGCAAGTAGAGGGACCTTTCCCCTCACCAATATACCGGTTAAGTTTATATTTCGGGTATGCATGCAATGGGCCTGCTAAAAGTCAGAATTACGTTTACTATTGTATACCACATTCATTGTCGCCTTATGTGGTGGCTAGCTAGCGTTGATGCTAACGTTGGCTCTTCCATGTAGATGTCATCCTCAGTTGCTGCACAGTTGAGTTCTGTTCTGGGCTCTCTGCACAAATGAGGTGTTTTCTGTGCTCTGCACAGTTGAGTTGTGTTCTGTGTGCTCTGCACAATTGAGGTTTGTTCGGCTTTCAAAGCAGTAGCTTAAAGTTGTGATCTTTCATCAAAACTGATCACAATTTGTAGGTCCCCAATGTCATCCTTCGGTTTTATGTATGGATTCCCAATGTTATACAAAGTTCTAACAGAGCAGCTCTTGTATCTGAATGACTCTTTCTTTGTTTTGGGCAGAGCCTTGCAGTTAGAGCTGCACGAACAACAACAACAACAACACAACATTCTGCTCGTCACTACCCTCCAGGAACTCCACTCCTAAATCAATCCTTGTGTAACTCAATCGACCCAGCCCAACAGTGAGGATGTCCCAGATCCAGTATCAGTGTCTGGGGAACCCCATGCCCACCACTGCTGCTGCTGCTGCTGTCACCCCATTACACCTGGCCCCGCCCATGCCTGGATACAGCATCCCCTGTGCTTCCGCCACCCTGCCCGCTGAGAACGCAAGCCAGCCCAGCCGAAGCTCCTCCCTCCCTTCAGGCTCCGTCACTCCCTTCGCCCCCACCACAGGTTTGTCTCTCTTAAATCTATTGTCTCTGTTCGTTATTTAGAATGAGGTTGCCTTGTTTTCTTTTGCCTCCTCCCTGCCTTGTTTGCCCCGAAGTTGTTTTGGGTCACCGGCTATTTGATTGGTTAACACTTTTTGCTTCAATGATTACATGAGCTCATTTCAATGCAAATCACAGGGGGATGTAGTGCATGTCATGACTACAATGTTTCTTCAACTGAATGTATTTGTGCTGTTGTTTTGTGCTTTGAAGAATCTAACATGGCAAACCCTAAAGAGAAGACCCCCATGTGTTTGGTGAATGAGCTGGCCCGTTTCAATAAAATCCAACCCGAATACAAGCTGCTTTGTGAGCAAGGCCCGGCTCACTCCAAGGTAACGCAGACCGGCTGTAACACCGCTGATGTCATCCATCTGATGTCATCCATGAGCCTCCCACTGGCTTATCATGCAATGGAAACAGTGAGTCCACTGCTCAACTCTCTCTCTCCCTCGCTCTCTCTCGCGATCGTTCTTTCTCTCTCTCGTTCTCTCAGATCTTTTCAGTGAGACTCACGCTAGGCGATCAGCACTGGGAGGCAGAGGGCACCAGCATCAAGAAAGCCCAGCACACGGCTGCTGCGACCGCCCTGGCTGAGACCACGCTGCCAAGGCCCACGCTGAGATCACCCCGCAACACAGGCAAGGCCTCAAACCACCCCTCTGGACTAGTCTAGTCCAGGCCCCTCCAGCCATCCCCCTAGTCTAGTCCAGGCCCCTCCAGCCATCCCCCTAGTCTAGTCCAGGCCCCTCCAGCCGTCCATCTAGTCTAGTCCAGGCACGGCCCCTCTATCGACCCTGCCTTGAGTAGTCCAGGACCTGCCAATCCAACCACCCCAACCATCCCCCTAGCCTAATCCATGCTCCGGTTTAGGGTTCCATCCCCCTTGTTTAGCCCCTGGTACCATCCGGTGGTCCATCAATCAATGACAGGAATTTAGAGTTTTTTTTTGCAATGCATTTTGATACTTCGGTTTGTTGTTGTGACAGAAGAGTGCACCACGCACACCATGGAGCTGAACGCCTTGTGTATGAAGCTGGGGAAGAAGCCCCTCTACAAGCCCATCGACGCATACATGGGGATGCGACCGCCAAACTTCAACTGCAACGTCCGAGGCCCCGGGCCCTACCAGCGCTCTATGCAACAGTAAGTCTTCGGCCCCCCCCCCCGAGCCCCTCAGGTCTGCGAATACAGGCACAGGTGTTGGGGTTGAAGTACCAGCAGAAAAGAGCAGAGGAGTTTAGGAGTCGGGGGAGTAAACCAATTAAAGAGAAAGTGCTGCATTGGCGCACCTGTGATTGACAGGCCGGATGAAAACCCCCGACAACAATCAGGGGAGAAAAGAGCCCGGGAGCTGTCGTTAATCTAAATACTCACTCAAGAGTCGGGCGCAGGCAACCAGAACAGAACAGTCTCGCAGAGCGTCTCACTCACTAAAGGCTGACAGATGGCGGCGCCGTTTTCTAACTGATTACTCCAACGTCGACGACACAGCTCGTACGCCTCACGCACGACACCTTCCTCAAAGGCGACACTGACGTCCCTGTCGTTCCCCTGCAGGTATTACTACCCGTTCCCGCCGGTGGGGCCCTTCCTGTACCACATGGAGCTGTCTATAGGGGGCCAGCAGTTCCACGGCAAGGGGCGCACGCGGCAGCTGGCCAAACACGACGCGGCCGCCCGGGCGCTCAAGGTGCTGGAGAACGAGCCCATGCTCCAACAGCTGCCCGTGGTGAGGCCCCCCGCAGCATCCTGCTCATACACCTCACCGTGTCCCCCCCCCCCCCCCCCCCAGGGGTAAAGGTAGAAACTCGTTGGTTGTCTTTCTCCGGAAGGCACCCACGCAGTGTTGCCGGATTTCCTGCCCAATCTGGCAACCCTGGCTGCAGCGCACTGCAGTAAGGGTTGCCAGATTGGGTGGGAAATCCGGCCCAATCTGGCAACACTTCACCCACGGTGGGGGGAGGAAACGAGTGCGGTGTGAACGCAACGTGGAGTGCTCGCCTGTATCATAATGGTTCAATGTGTTTTTGTGGTGCAGATGAACGGCGACGGCGAGGAGGAGAACCTCAACAAGTCCGAAATCAGCCAAGTCTTTGAAATTGCACTCAAGAGGAATCTTCCCGTCAACTTTGAGGTTTGATCCGTTTTTCCGAAGGCGTGTCCTGTTGTGAACATACTTTCAGGCGGTCTTCCGTTTCAAAGAGGATCTCAAAGAGAATACACGTGATCCGTGATTTTGATTCCTGCGGTGCTCTGCGTTGCAGGTGTTGCAGGAAGCCGGCCCGCCCCACATGAAGAGCTTCGCCGTGCGGGTGGTGGTGGGCGAGTTCGCCGGGGAAGGGGAGGGCAAGAGCAAGAAGATCGCCAAGAAGCTGGCGGCGGCCATGGTGCTGGAGGAGCTGAGGAAGCTGCCCCACGTCCCCGGCGTGGAGAAGATGCTGCCGCACATTAAAAAGAAACCCAAGTCCATCGTCAAGGTAACCACGGCGGCCCCACCTCCGCCCCTCCCCAATGCGTCATCAAGCCTCATTTATGACTCTCGTCGCCTCCTGGGCCGCTGCCCCGTCTTTTGACCTTCGACCCCTGTCGCCCCCCACGCTCGGCAGCTGCAGACCAGCCCGGAGTACGGCCAGGGCATGAACCCCATCAGCCGGCTGGCCCAGATCCAGCAGGCCAAGAAGGAGAAGGAGCCGGAGTACGGGCTTCTGACGGAGAGGGGGCTGCCGCGCCGCAGGGAGTTCGTCATCCAGGTGAGCAGCACGGGGGTCAGGCATACAGGTGAGGGGGACGGGGTTCAGTCATCCAGGTGAGCAGCAGGGGGGTCAGGCATACAGGTGAGGAGGACGGGGTTCAGTCATACAGGTGAGGAGCAGGGGGGTCAGGCATACAGGTGAGGAGGACGGGGTTCAGTCATACAGGTGAGGAGCAGGGGGGTCAGGCATACAGGTGAGGAGGACGGGGTTCAGTCATACAGGTGAGGAGCAGTCATACAGGTGAGGAGGACGGGGTTCAGTCATACAGGTGAGGAGGACAGGGGTCAGTCATACAGGTGAGGAGCAGGGGGTCAGTCATACAGGTGAGGAGCAGGGGGGTCAGTCATACAGGTCAGGAGGACAGGGGTCAGTCATACAAGTGAGGAGCAGTCATACAGGTGAGGAGGACAGGGGTCAGTCATACAGGTGAGGAGCAGGGGGTCAGTCATACAGGTCAGGAGGACGGGGTTCAGTCATACAGGTGAGCACCAGGGAGTTTATGCATACGGGTGACAGCAGGGAGGTAGTCTAAGGCCCCGTCCACACGGGTGAAAACAATCCTTTCCCCTCCGTTTCTCTTGGCTGCGTTTCACGAGTATCTCCGTAAAGACGGACTCATTGAGTCCTGGGGAAACCCTGTAGTACATATTGAAGGCCTCTATGTGGCACTGGTTCTCCACAACAAAAAGAAATGGACGTCTGCGCGCTGTATACAGTCATACAGTCAAGGAGGAGAAAGCAGTTGTTAAACCTTTTATATTGAGCAGAAAATACTTTTTAGTGTCAGTTAGTAAATAAATTGACCAAGGGACTGTATTTAAAGCTACAGAAATAATAAAATGAAATCACCCAAAAAAACTGTCCGGGGGGGGGGGGGGGGGCGATGACGTCATCATTTGAGTATCAGGCGAATCCGAACACAAAAACACAAAGGGCCCTTTTTATCTGTCTGGAAGTTCGGCCCAAACGATCCAGACATATGTGTTTTCACCAATAAAATAGTTTCTGTGTGGACAGGGCCTAAGCTGCTATACTGTACTATAGCAGAAGGCTCCTGGGATCTACCCCCCTCCAACTTCTAACTTTTCCCTGCTCCCTTACACGCGGTCTCTGTAGCTACCTCCCACTCACTCTGCACTCTCTCTTTCTCTCCCCCAAACATTGACGCGTTGCCCCCGGCAACAGGTGAGCGTGTGCGGCCAGTGCGCGGAGGGCCTGGGTCCGAGCAAGAAGGTGGCCAAGAGGAACGCGGCGGAGACCATGCTGGAGCTGCTGGGATACAAAGTGCCTCAGCCCCAGCCCCCCAAGCCGGCTCTGAAGACGGACGAGAAGGCAGGTGGTCCCGCCAGATGGAAAACATGGAGAACGCACACGCTGCCGGTGACCAGGGTAACCGGGGGTACGTTCTAACGGTTTGTGTCTGGCTTTATGATCTCGCAGGCCCCGCTAAAGAAACCCGGAGAGCAGGAGAGACGCAAAGTGACCTTCTTTGAGCCGGGTTCGGTGGACGACGGGACGTTGGGTGAGTGGGTGTTCAGAGAGCCATTCGGGCCCTTTACGGCTCTCCTGTCGTGAAAGTGTTGAATTGTGTTTGAAGTAATTTTGTAAAAGGAAAATGAAAATATCCTAATAAACATCACATTTTGTTCGCCCGGCACATTCAAAGCAAACAACAAACCATGACCAGTCAGCCTTTTCTGTGTCGTTATTGATCGCACGGAATTATCCTAATCCCAATATCTGGAAAAACATTCCCAATTATAACTTCCTTGTCCTAACCGTGCAGCCATGCGTGACCTATTACTCATGAGACGGGTCATAGGTCACGCATGTCCAACGGCCCTAGTTGCCCATCTGTCTTTCGCCTATTGTCGGAGTGACTCCTCCGTCGTCCCCCGCACACGATGACTAACCAACCCCCCGCCCCCGACAGCCTGCAAGGACGACGACTACCGCCTGCCTTACCTCAGCAACCAGCAGCTCCCCGCGGGCATCCTCCCCATGATGCCCGAGGTGGCCCAGGCCGTGGGCGCCTGCCAGGGGCCCCACGCCAGGGACTACGGCCGCCACGCCGCCGCCCCCAACCCCGCCATGACCACCGTCACTGCCATGATCGCCAACGAGCTGCTGTACACGGGCGTATCGCTCACCGCCCAGACCGTCCTGGCCAACAGCCCCAACAACAACAACAACAACGGCAGCCTGAGCCAGCCGGCCCCCGGGCCCCTGGCCAGACCCTCGGAGCAGCTCAGCTACCTGGCCGCGGTGCAGGGGTTACAGGTGAGGCCGCGCCCCCCCCCCCCTCTCATTCGCTTTGACTCGTGACCGCTGTTCTGATGTCAGGGGGTAGTACGGGTTTGTTGACATGTGTTTGTGTGTGTGTGTGTGTGTGCGTGTGTGCTCACAGGTGGAATACAAGGACTTCCCCAAGAACAATAAGAACGAGTTTGTGTCGCTGATCAACTGCTCCTCCGTGCCGCCCCTCCTCAGCCACGGCATCGGGAAGGACGTGAGCTTCTGCCACGACATGGTGAGCCACTCATTTCGACCTCATTTCATCCTTTTTGATAGTCTGTTCACACGCACAGGCGTTTCTGCGGTCGTCCTCATTCGACGTTTGTAGTGCTATTTCTAAACGATATCTCTGGAGCCACCGGTATCGAAAATACTTTTCACCCCAATGGGGTAGCTCAGGAGGTAGAGGGGGGGGGGCTGGTAACCGCAAGGTTGCTAGTTCGATCCCCGGCTCCTCCTAGAGTGTCGAGGTGTCCCTGGGCAAGGCAACTAACCCTCTAACTGCTCTCGCCTTGCCTGGTCGACCCCGCCGTCGGTGTGTGACTGTGTGCATAAATGGGTGAACATCAGGCAATATTGTAAAGCGCTTTGGATGAAAGCGCTATGGAAACGCAGTCCGTCTACCATTTACAACGGCAACTCCCTCTGGCTGAACAGGCGGCGCGGAACATCCTCAAGCTCCTCTCAGAGTCTGACCAGCAGTCCAGCGACCGCTCTGGCAACGCACCAACCTCTGGGTACGCCTGCGCCGTCCTTCATCACACCATCCAACGCCCCGTGGCACACTGTAAGCCTTCGCTTTGGCCCCGTGACGTCGCACTCACTGTTCTGTCTGTTCTTGTCGGTGTACGCCTCAGGTCTGGCAAGCAGGAGATGGAGGCAGAGTCGCTGCTGCAGCAGGCGAACCCCAGCCCCATGGCACAGGCGGTGGACGGCAGCGCGTAGTCGACCACCGCGGCGCCCCCGGTCGGCTCGCGGGGCTCGACAGCGGATTGACACTGTGTTTTTAGGCCCTTTTTTGTAGAGGAACTAAAACCTTCACACGGGAGACGACATAGGCTCGGGGAAAATCCCGTCGTTCACGTTCCCGTCGTTCCACATAAAAAAAAAATGAAACGTTCGGTAAAACAAGATTGATAGAAAACGGGATGTTGCTTCCTTCTCCCCTGGCGATGTTTTATTGTACACCTTATTTATTCTTTTGTTTTTTTTTCCTTTCAATGCTTTGTGGAAGAAAATAACTGCTGCCTCCCACCCAGTCGAAGAAATGGGCATTTGCTTTCCTGAACTAGAATGAGATATTTTACTGTGAAGAAAAAAGGTGGCTCTTTTCTCGTGGTTGCTTTGAACTAGAAGTTGTTTTGTTACCTAACCCACCGGGAACGTCTTTTCTCTGGCCGTTATTTTTCAAGTGTGTCACGTTGTTAACGCTCCCCCCCCCCGGAGAGATGTGTTCCCCGGACCTCTAGGCGGCAGCTAGGGGGAACCAACGCCTCATGTTTCGGTTTCGCCCCCGCCATTTCGTTTCCAGGGTGCCCTGCCCCCCGCCAGTCGAGTGTTTATCCTCATGTCCATGTAGGGCGTCCGTCCCCCCCCCCCCCCCCCCCCCCCCGGGTGGGTTGTCGTGACTCAATGTAGCGTGTGCGTGACGTAACGTGACTGCCTACCCCTCTGTACCTCTCCGCCGTGTGTGGTGGCGCAGTATTAAGCCCTGTTTCCTTCCCTCCCTCCCTCCCTCATTTTGTTACCTCCCCCCCCCCCCCCCCTCCCTCTCCCCTACACTTCCACTGTAAGTAAACCTGTGCGCTCAGCACACCAAACACACATGGCTGGTCTTGTCGTTACTTGGTGTGGAGTTGAAAGGTGGCGCCGTGTAACACTGGAGGAGTGTTTGCTGGTTTGATAAAAGGAAAAACACATTTTTGGTGATAGATATTTTATTTCATTTCCATTTTCTGACATTTTAATAACGTCGATCTGGATGATTTATTTTTAACCAAAAGCCCCACTTGGGACAAATGTCGTAAATTAGCTTTGGCTAGACACACTATGATACAAACACCGGATGACTGTCTCACGCTTGTCTATGTTTCTGTATTTGTCCCTATTCAAATAAACCTTAAATAATAATAATGTAGACGTTAAGGGAGTGAAGGCTACTCCTGCAAACACAATGATGGGTAACAAAGAGATTTGAATATGGGCGGTACAGTCGTGGTGCGTGTTTAAGCTTATGGCTCCTTGGCTGAGCAGCCCTAGCAGCACGAACCGCTGACCAGCTCATGTTTCAACTGGTCTTGGCAACTTTTCTTTTTTCTTTCTTTCCTCCTTTCTATACCTCCCTTTTATGTATATTTAATATACATAAACCTCCTTCATCCTTACATACTCATCCTTCACATACTAGGTAAAACCAACCCAAATGGAACAAAAATAGCTGGGCCTCATGTGTTCCATTTACACGTCCCCAGCCCTCCATCAGACGCCTGGTTGCTACGGCAACACAAGGTGCTGAGTCTGCGCCGCTGGGACTATTCCGCCGTGATGGGGAGGGGGGCCTCTCGGTTCTTCATGGTGTCGATGAAGGGGTACATGCACTTGTCTGAACCCATGAAGCGGTAGGTGACCACGTTGGATTCCCAAGGCAGTAGTCTGCAAAAGAAAGAATGGAAGGAAAAAAGGGCAATGTCGTTAGCCTAACGACCAGGAGGAGACGGGGAAATTAGCTAAATGTCGGTCGTCTGAGGGAGACTCGAGGTGATTCATGTAATTGGAATCAAGATGGCAGAAAGGCCGTAGGAATCGCCAGGTTCTGGGTTTTATCCCCAACGTCTACACTGCCTACATTTTATCATATGTAATGAGTTGTCCTTGCTCCTTAATGGCCTGGCTTTGGATACAATCACCTCACCTCACTGCCTAGTACCACCTAGTGGACAGAGTGAGGCTGCACCTAAGCCTCACCTCCCTGACGAGTACCACATACTACCCCGACACACGCCCTATCTGCGTAGTGAGTATAGTGCCGCTGTACTTACGCCCGGGACAGGAAGGGCAGGTAGGTGAGCCGTGGGATGCACACCAGGGGCTGGTCGATGAGGATGGCGTTCATGGCCTGCTCCACACAGTACTGGGGGTCCAGTGGGGGCAGGATCATCTCCACCTCGTCCCTACACACACCAACACAAGACGGCGTCAGGCTCTGTGGAGGACCCCGATGGCGTTCATCCCGCCATACAGATCGAATTACTCACTGCCACATTCATTAGTTGGAGATTTATTTTTTGTAAATTCTAATACTCTTTTGTAATACTGATACGGCAATTTATTGATAATTGCCGTGACAATTTCTTTATTGAAACATTCATGCAATCTTAAATTATTTATGTTTTTTCTCTGACCTTAAAATTGAATCCCCTTTTCTTTAAACAGTTCACTCACCTGATCTTACAGCCTTTGAACATGCCCGTGTCCACGATGTAGGGACACACCAGGGTGGTCTTCACCCCGTCCACCTCCTCAGCCAGCAGCTCATGGGCCATGGATTCATGGAAGCCCACTGCAGCGAACTTACTGGCACAGTAGTCCTTGGGTCGCACCACAACACAGTACAGGTACAACTTACATTAGTACCACCACATCACTTTGGGGACGTTTTATCTAGACACTGGCATAACGAAGACAAAAAAAAGGATTGAAGGTTTGAGGGGGTAATCGAACCAACACAATCAAAGCCAAAATGGTTGTGTTGTGGTTCAGTATTACATTTCCACTTTAGGGCATTTAGCGCTTTTATCCAAAACGAGTACATAAGTACATTTGTCAGAAGAAAGAGAAAACAATAATTCGCTGATGGTACAATATCAGTGCTATACTGGATGTCATAAGAGTGAAGAACTGTGTGAAGTGTATGTATTTATGTATTTATTTTGATTCGTCCCATTCCCCGTTTCCCTCCCAGCCAGCCTCACCTCAACGCAGGGCGTGCTGAAGAGTCCCAGGACGCTGGCCACGGTCACGATGTGGCCGTGGTTATTGGCCTTCATCTGAGGGAGGAATGCCTTCACTGTCTGAGGACACATACATACATACATACATACATACATACATACATACATACATACATACATGCATGATACATTCATGACACACACACACACACACACACACACACACACACACACACACACACACACACACACACACACACACACACACACACACACACACACACACACACACACACACACACACGTTACTAGTAACAGCCATGTGAACAGCTTGCAAGGCTTGAAAACGTTTCCTGCAGCCCCACATGCTGATATCGAAGCATTGGGGTTTTCTATTAAGAAGATTGCAGAAGGAATCTAGATGCATTTGACTCTGGGGAAAAAGCTGTTAATGCTTCACAATGTAAAAAAGGCATGACTCATACCGCACAGTAATCGGGGCTTTGTATTGTATTTTATTGTATGTGCTGAGAAAAGGACTTTAGAATTTCCAATTGGACGTCCAGTGGTTTTGCTGGCACACACAGTTTTTGGTTTGAATTCATGTAGTACCCTTATTACCACATAAACAGTGCTCAATTAAAGCACAAACGCTAGAATCAGATTTAGAAATTGCTCATGTGGCGTCTCAAGCGAAATATTTAATTATATCTGGGGCAAATTATAATCAAGATCATTTTATATTCTTTTCATAGTCACCACATGAGCAGATACCCATGCTTTCAATTGGCCTTCCATGGATTATTCTGAACCACGGTCCCAGCCCCACCCTACCCGACCCTCTTTCCTCCTTCAGTCAGCTAGAGACTAGGACGTGGTCCTCACCCAGAAGAGCGCGTGGCAGTTGACCTTCATGGTCCTCTCGATCAGCTCGTCGGGACAGTCCAGCATTCGCTTCCCCGCCACCACCCCCGCGTTGTTCACCAGGATGGTCACGTCCCGCCCCAGGTCGTCGCGTACCATCTCAGCAGTACGATACACCTCTTGGCGGCTGGTCACGTCCACCGTGTACGTGTGCGCTTTCCCGCCCATCTCACGCACCAGCGCGGCCGTGCGCTCGTTGGAGGCGGTGTTGGTGTCCCAGAGGACCACCTCCGCGCCGTGTTTGCTGAACTCTTGGGCGAACAGCTGGCCGAGGCCTCCGCCGGCGCCGGTGATCAACACCAGCTCCCCGTCGACCGGCTTGGTGCGAGGCCGGAGCACCGCCCGGAGAGAGTTGCGCAAAATGTAGTAGAGCACGTCCAGGAGCATCATCTGGAGATCCATGAGGAAGATCATCTTGGAACTATCGTTAGTTTCCCAAACGTGTTCTTCCGGTTTGAAAGTTAAAATGTAATGTTAAAATGTCAAACAGACAGCCATGCTGGTGTTTCCGTCCCCCGACCACCGATTCTTGGTTTTTAAGCACTTTTAAACACCAGGATTAACGGAATTGGCCTGAGCCACTCACGGATTCACGTGTCTCGTGAGCCGTGACGTAAGGTGGTGTGTATTTTTCAAAGTGAGGCCTTCTCGTGGCTCACTGTGATGAAGACCACAGTGAACCAAACAACAGTGTCCAGTGCTGATATGTCTGGAGTACCTACTGTAGATACGATGTCACACAACATTAACAAGCACATGAACACATTTAGAAGGCATTTCAGTCTTGATGATAGGTTTTCATTACTGTATTATCTATACCAAATAGAATACATCTAAATGAGATTGCTGTAGTCACCAAAGTGCCTTGCGTTAAACATTGATTCCCTTTTCCATATTTATTTTCCTCTCGCAGTTCTTCAATAGGCTATTCATTGACAAATATACTGTATAAAGTTTATTTTGTCCTGGAATTCCCTCCACGCAATAGGCTCACATGCCTTTACTATTGAACTTAAGAACATAAGGAGATTATCTGTATGGGCACAGTAAATCTCTTCCATACTTGCTTGTTTCGCAAGAATGCATATTTCCGATACTATGTGCCTGTTTGAGAACACTAAAGACATGTTCATTCGGCCAGCTCATTAGCCAAAGAGGCTATGTCTGGACACGTGAGGGAATGTTCAGACCAAGTGGTGTAAATTAAGGTTACAAATATAAAACGATATGGTTTTAAACAGCAGACTGTAACTATCTGAATATCGGGCCCCTTGGATGTTATCCTGTAATAGGGCATGTAGAGGATAGTTGACCTGTTGGCCTTTTAGGATAGAGGCCTCATGTTTGAATAGTTTTGTACATCCCTGAATGCCAAACATCGGTCTTTGTAACTCCTTTCTAACTCTGAGTGCAAAGTGAGTACAAATTAGTGAGTGTGTTTTGTGGAGCCATAGCCTGCAAGTTTTGACACTTTGCTGATTAACTAATCAAGGATGACTGATTAGATTAGCCACAGCTGGGAGCTGGCTCACTTCTTAATTCAAATGGAAGCAGCGAGGCTGTACTTAATTTTCTACTAATTGCTTCTGGACATTGGCTTAATTTTGGTGACTAAATAATGATGTGGGCATATCTGTAAAATATCTGTTCTAACCATTGCATATTTAGTTGATGAACCCAAGGGTTTATTATTTGTCATGTGCCGTCTCATCTGATTTATAAAACCCCAAATAATTGTGTGTTCTTTTGAGGCCACACATTGTCCATTGATATTTCAAATGCATACTTCAGCTGGCATGGATTATTCAGCAGTTATCTTACGTAATTGGATGTATAATTTAGGTAAACTGTACTGAGGGGATACTGTTGCCAACTATTGAGCAAGGCTTGGAAAGAGAAGAAAAGCCCTGTTGGA
Organism: Gadus chalcogrammus; assembly: GCF_026213295.1. Taxonomy (NCBI): domain Eukaryota; kingdom Metazoa; phylum Chordata; class Actinopteri; order Gadiformes; family Gadidae; genus Gadus; species Gadus chalcogrammus. The sequence goes on from NC_079424.1 coordinate 7,293,618, forward strand.
ATCAAAAGCTTTAAGCCTTAATCACGTCAAAGTTAGCTTACAGACAAGTCCCACGTTGATTTGGCAGCAAGTGTGGATGTTTCCGAACCGGTTTCAACCTGCCTGTAGAACAAATCTATCAATCAATGAAACAATACAGAAATAGAACTGGTTATGTCTTGCAACGTGTTTATGTGTTTGTGGTCTTAGTTATTTTATGTGACATTATTATTTCAAAGCCCTAATTCTCGATATATGTTCTAATAATTGAACATTATTAAATGTTTAGTTACTTGCTCTCCCTGTGGAAACGGGCAAGACTGTTTCGCTGAGAGTCCTCATAATATGCACTGCTTTAGCTGTTGAGATAAGCTTGGAAACTTTGTTTTATGACATAACGCCTCTCAGTGTTAGCATGCAGCCCAACCTGTTTCCAACCTGTCAGTCGTAACATTAATGCATACGTATTTATAAGTAACTTCACATGAGGCAACACTTATGTATTTAGTCGTATTTGCTATCTTCCAGCAGCTTCAACATATTTATTCCACCTCAAATTAGACGCTATTTTTTACATAATGTACAAATTGGTCAAATACTTCTGAATTCACTCCATCGCTAGAGGGTTAAGGTAGTGTGTAGGTAACATCTAAGCAAGGACATGCACAGAGTAGACCAAATAAGTAATCACTAAACTACAGAACGGGTCAAGCAGTTCCTTATAATTTAGGAATACTCTCAGCTCCCGTAACCTTCATGTGTCCAGAGCTCTGCTTCTATTTCTGGAAGGGAGTCTCAGCCTGTGTATAGTGTTTCTTATTGATTTAATATTTCAGATTGTTTGTCATGCCTCCAGGCTGTTCACTGGGGCGTTGCCTGGATGGAGGGCAGCCCTGACACATGCAACATGTCTTCCTTTCTGCTCACTGACGTACGCAACGCCAGCTTGCTGTGTTGGCTGCACGCCTCATCGTTCACGGCAGCGTTGTCTGCCTGTCTGTTGTTTACCCCTTGCCGATTCAGCCATTCTGTCTCCGTGTGTGGGTTTGGTTTGTCTGTCAGTCAGTCCGTTTCTGTTTTTGAACACATGTACATGCACAAATGCACACACATACACTGATGCGCACACACACGTACACCCTCGCAAAGCGTCACGCATGCACACACACACACGCCACACACATACACATGCACGCGCAAAAACACACACACACAAACACACATACACACGCACACACTCACTCATGCACTCCACACACAGCAAGTTTGGAATTGGGAACAATCATCTGGGTGGAGTCCTTGAGATGTGTTTTGATTAGCCCCAATTGTGATTATACTTGCATGAATAATGCAAGTAGCGTTTTAATAAATGTAAAACATTTTCAAGGGATTCTGAACACATGACCCAGGGGGAGTCGTTGCTGGAGTGGAAGTCTGTATAGCAACACACTGTTCTGCAGTAACACCTTATAATACATGCCATTCATTCTACAGGGAACTTACATTACTGTATCCCTTCGTTATTATTTTCCCTGATCACATAAACATAATGAATGAATTCATGGTGCTATCTTCAATGATTTACAATACATAAAAACGTACAGATACTATGTCTGAGTGCTGATTGTGGTTGAAGTTTGTTGCACCATTTTCCCTTGTGTAGGCCGACCATTGAAAAGGTCAAGAGCTGAGGGAGTTTTCCAGCATTTTAACCACTCCATCACCCATGACAACTGCTGCAAGATAAATGCTATTTATGAGAAGTTAGTAATTCTATGTCTATTAATTGTATTCTACATTTTATCGCCACTTTAAATATTTCTTGACAATACGTTTTCCATAAAGCTGTATCCTATTTGACGAGGCAGATGTAACCTCGTAGCTGTGCTGTTATTGAAGCAAGACGACTGACTGCGAGCTGCAACATGCTTCAACGCTTAGTCTGCCACACAATATGCGAATTGTTCCATTTGTGTATCTAGGCAGAAGGAATGCGATGATCTTACACTAGGTGGCGATATTATACAACGTTAACCCAGTTTGAACAAGTGATGCTGAAGCCATGATAAAACATGTTTCTGTACAGTGGTTAGCATTCGGGATTTTTGTTGATTGTTGGCCTATATGGAAGTATATTATGAAACGGGATGTCTTCTCTGACCCAAACAGTTCCATATCCTTCTTTTCATTTGACAATTGCATAGACAAACAGTATATGAATGCAAACCGTTTGTTTCAAGAGAGAATATATGCAAGTCAATAATGATTGTGTGGAGGGAATGTAAAGTCATTATATTTATTTTGAGTCATCCAATGGAAACGTTGCCTTCCTAAAATAAATAATAAAAACTTGAGACACAGAGACACATTTCTACGGGACAAACGACTGGTTTCGTGTGAATCACAAACCAGTCACAGCTCCAAGAGGTTACCACATGCATTTAACAACAGAACATTGATACAGAAACTACAGCATAGAAAGTCAAGTAGAAATAGTACTTCCTTTTTTCTTCTTTTTACAAAACAAACAGCATTAGGACCTACAAACAACATTGTATAAGAGCTGGGGAAGGTAATTTTTTGTTTATTATCCAATTCCCCGGAAAATGTGTACTTTGCTTGATGGCTTAGGCTGGGTGGGTCCAGTCCACTGAGAAGTTCAAACACAAAAAAAATTTGCTCACTGATTCAAATGTTATGTTGATTGTATCCTTGAAATCTTAAACATAATTGCATTTGCATTTAGCTTTTATTTGCAACAAGTAAAACCCAATGTCGTTGATACAAGGTGTACTGAATTGACCCAGCCCATTGGCAGATTAAAGGAGTATGTTTGACACCACTGGCTGCACCAGTGTGCTTAGGACAGGCATGTGTTTCAGGCGGAACGACTAAAACATGTTAGCATGTAGTAGGTTGGCATGTAGCATGACCCAGCCCAGTGGCAGATAAAAGGAGTCTGTGTAAGACTGATGGCTATACCAGTGCGCTTGGGACAGTCATGTTTTTCAAGTGGAATGAGTAAAACATATTAGCATTTTAGCATGTAGCATGACCCAACCCAGTGGCAGATAAAGGGAGTCTGTGTGAGACTATTGGCTACACCGGTGTGCTTGGTGATGCCCAGTCATGTGGTTCCGGTAGAATGACTAAAAAAATGAATGTTAAGCTTGAGGCAAAACAGCCGGACTAACTTTCCCTTTCAACAGCTCACTGAAAAGCCATCCGATACGTCAATTCCGTGTTTAGTATATATGTAGACTGGTACCAACAGCTCAAGGTATGTGGAGCAATAGACCTTTCATCCAGACTGTGAACAGGGCTTGGATGTTGCTGAATGGCCTGGGGAAGAGATGTCTGCTTGATAAAAGTACTGCAGGAGTTCCACATGACCATAGGGTCTGGATGACTTGTTGCTATCAGGTCACAGTATCACAGTCTAGAATTCAGTTGAGAGCAAAGTCACTATCAAATGGTCCTTTATGCTACCTCTACAAAAAGCTTAGAATATTACAACGCTAGAGTCTGTCAATACTTTACTTACGTCAATACTCAATCATTTTTTAACGTTTTGTGCGCACGCGTGGATGTGCATGCAGTGGTTAATACCATACACGTTGAAACGTCTGTTGTTTATGGTGCTGGCTGCACCGCCTATGGAAAATTGATTGTCGTTATTCTACAGGAATATTTCATTCAGAGAAAAAGGCTCCCTGACTATCTTAATACTGAAGTTAATGGAGGATTACTTGAGAACATGGACATTAACATAAACAATAAAAGACACTAATCTTTTCTGTCTTTCATGTCTCAGCCCCATTGATGAACTATGCCGTGCAGTAAATCCTAATGTCTACTCATGTCTGCTTCATGCAAAAGCCATGACGGTTGTTTTATTAATCAATGATCATTCCTAGATATTGATCATGATAGGTATAGCTGTGTCGCTGTCTCAGTAGATTGCAGTGAGGGTGCAAGACCGACGCATTAATAGTAAGATGCAGGATCCCGTAATAAATGCTAATAAATGTCATCTAAGCTAATTGTCATCAAAGGCCACTTGGGACATATTTTAATTGTAAAATGGAACGTTGTCTAATTTTGAATACTAATATAATATTCGCTTGTTGTTTCATGTAGGCCTATGTTTCAAACATTTCCTCATAGATCATTTTATCAGTTGTGCTAAATAACATTGGGGCACTGAATTTTAGGGACATTCCCAGATACAAAATGGAAAAACACTTCGCGACCAAGCACAAGAAATGGACAACATGTAAGGCCTTGGTAAAACAAAAACAACGTGGTAAAAGTTAAAGTCCAGAGGATTTTCCCCATCTTCTGTGTATTATAATATTATCAGCCCATATCTTGCCCTATCTGCTCTGAAGGATACGGAAAGCCAAATATTGTTGAAACATACAAAAGTATCACAAATGCAACAGAAAGGGTTAGGGTAAGGGTTAGGGTTAGGGTTAGGCGTGTGTGTGGTAGGCCTACACCATCGTTGTGCTGCGTATTGTAGGTGGAAATACACTGTAGGTACGGAAGGACATCAATCGGTTACAACAACACACAGGACACACTCACACACAGGACGCACTCACACACACACGCACGCACACACATGCACACGGCACAGCCACACACATCTCCAGTGGAAAAAAGCTGCTTCTTTGCTTGTCAATTGTGTATGATCCACATTGCTAAGATACCCCCCCTCCCCCCACCACCACCAAGCTGGCATGTAGAAAAACAGGGATTCTCTTACACACGCGCGTCCGTGCACACTTCCGCTCCCTTCCTGCTCATTGCTATTCCTTTCACGCTTGCCTCACTGTGAAGCCTGATCAGCAGCCTCTCTACGCTGAAACGCTCCACCTTTAGCGTCAGCTGAGAGGCGCGGGGATCAAATCATTCCATTCACATATCTAATTGATTGTGTCTCGGGATTCACGTCATACTCGGTGTTCCTGAATACCGGAGTGCAATGCGTGTTACAAAAAAACCCCATTGTTTAGTGATTTTAGTAATCTATCGAATTATTCAAAAGCAGACTTTCTTAAGAATCCTATGGATGAACATCTGGTTTTGCGATATAATGGCGATTGTATTAGGTGAATAATCAATGTGCTTGTTATTCATTACATATACAGGGAGGCTATAGATTCCTTGTTGTCTCTCTCGACTTGTCTTATCTGTGCAGAGTTCAAGCATTCACTTTTTTACACACTGCCTGTGTGTGTGTGTGTGTGTGTGTGTGTGTGTGTGTGTGTGTGTGTGTGTGTGTGTGTGTGTGTGTGTGTGTGTGTGTGTGTGTGTGTGTGTTTTCCTTGTACATGTGATACATAGGATGCAATCAGACCATGAAACCCCAATTAACATCGTGGAATTCTGGCAGGCAGCATCGCCATGGAAACAGGCTGTAGCTAAGCATGTCCCTTCAAAGATCGTTACAGTTTCATACCTGTACATTTCCTGTGGCCTTTTGGTCTGTGGGTGATGTATGCATTGCTAACATTTGTGTGTGTGTGTGTGTGTGTGTGTGTGTGTGTGTGTGCTTGTGTGTGTGCTTGTGTGTGTGTGTGTGTGTGTGTGTGTGTGTGTGTGTGTGTGTGTGTGTGTGTGTGTGTGTGTGTGTGTGTGTGTGTGTGTGTGTGTGTGTGTGTGTGTGGTTTGTGGTTGAAAAGGCTTGCAGTCACGTTTCAGTCCTGTTGTTATGGTATGAGAATGAATCCCTTCTTGGTCCTCAATGACACAATGTCACAATGTTTTTGGCAGGTGGCTGGCCAGAGAAACGGGGCAGCCTTTTTCTGTCACCCAATTCATCCATGCTGGAAGTCTGTCATCTTGTATTGTTTATGTCTTTTCAATGGATGTATCAGAAACATGTCTGGTATATTCTTATGCAGTAGTAATCCATATCTGTGCTTTTTTTGGTATGCTACTTCAAACGATAACTAAAAACAACAAGCTAACCATGTGCTTTCTTATGAATTTGGGACCAATGACGGAATCATGAGAGATTAATTTCTTGAGCGACCAATATGTTGTACCTGTATCACCGAGTCTTGCTCTACCACGTCACCCATCGAAATATATAGAAAAGACTGAACATGGATCCCAGACAATATTCACAGGTAGAGACCAGAGAGGAGGCACTCTCCGCTTTCAGCTTGACGACAAAGAGGCAAACAACATTACAGTCTGGAGCTTCCCAACACCAGCTTCTGCTTGATCAGCACACAGAACTTCAGATAGGACCATGTACAACTGATAATAATAATAATAATAATAATAATAATAATAATAATAATAATAATAATAATAATATTAATAATATTAATAATAACAATTATAATAGCACATTAGACTAGAGCATTTCACATATTCCTAAATTGCTAAATGTATCTTATCTATAGAAAAATAAATCAGGTAGGACAATCTGCAAACTTGTATACATACATTTCTTTTTAGGACATACAAGCAAACATTCACGTGTGTGTGCTTGTGTGTGTCTGTGTGTGTGTGTGTGTGTGTGTGTGTGTGTGTGTGTGTGTGTGTGTACAAGGTAATGAGTAAGGCCAGATTTTGAGATGGAGGGTGCAAATAAGGAGGGTGCAAGCGTCTAGGTCCTTTCCCCTCTCGTTTCAACACCACCAGATGAGACAGAACCAGATTTTTCGACAGTAGGAGGTGAGGTTTCCCCTCCGGGGAATATGAAGAAGATGACCCATAGAAAGCTTTTTCGAAGTGTCCCCTCTCTCTGTCCCATCAACCATGCCGAGGAGGTCACCATAACATCTCATTTCCTGTTGGGAAACCCTGGAATACCAACCGATTGGGATTGCTTTCCTTTTTCTTGTGGTGGCCGAGTAGCAGAAGAAAGTGAAAAAAGGGGCAGTGACGTTCTCCATCTCGAGGGTCATTTCACCGCAAGTGCTCACCACCAAACCTGAGGCTCCCGAACAATCTCTTGATTGTTCCATGTCCCAGCCTAGTGCGACACACTTTCTCACCCACCCCACACCCACCCCCACACCCTCCTACCCCCCCCCCCCCCCCCCCCTCCCCTCCAACCCCGCGCTCTCCCTCCCGGCATATGTTCTGTTATCTGTTGTTCATCCAGAGTGTTTTTGTGTCCCTCCGGAATGGTCCACCATGACACTCTCATGTTTGCGTGCTACACTTATTTTACCCCCCTTGTTGTGCTGGTCGTGCTCTCGCTCCCTGCCCTTGCTCTCAGAGACTCTCGTTCAATTTGTTCGGCGTTCCCCTCCCTACTTTGACTTTGCGCGTCGCGTCGGGCACCACGTGGTTCTCGTGGATCCCCTTCCGAATCCCCTCGAGGGGGAACAGACAGTTATGGCCCAGCATTTTCTGGGCCGTTTCTAGGTGGTTGGTGCCCCTCTGGTAGGTGCTGTTGATGCGGCACTTGGGGCTGGAGCCCGCCAGGAGGCGCTCGGAGGGGTTGGCGTCGGAGATGTCCCGCAGGTGCTCGTCGTCGTCCGTGTCGGCGTCGATGTACTTGCTGATGGACGAGTCGTGGAAGGTGAACACGGCCTGCGTCAGCGTGGTGCTCTCCGGGGACTTGGGCGGGGTCCTGCTGCTGGCCGTGGTGTAGACGGACGCCCCGGAGGTCAACAGTGAGTGGTCGGAGAGGACTGAGCTGTCGGACATGGGGGAGGGGCCGCTGTCCCCGTCACTACGGCAACTGCCTTTAGGGGTGCGGTTTTTGGAAAAGTTGCTGGAGAAGAAGAATTTCGGTGTCTTTTCGGGGAAGAGAGTACCCGATATGGGCGTGAACACAGGCTCGTGCTCCAGGGGGGGCTGCAGGGCTGTCTTGGCACTGGCGCGTCCACCACCCAGGACGCTGGCAGGACTGTGGGAGAACCGCCTGCTGCCGTCTTGGAGGCCAAGGCCCACAGCTGGACTATGGGGGAACCGGGTGTTCTCCTGGAAGTCTGTGGCGCAACTGATGTAGCTATCGATGCTCGACAAGCTCTTCATGTCTCCCACCGCCTCCCTCGTGCCCATCATGGGCTGGCCCTGGTCTGGGATAGCTCCCAGCTCTATTTCATCCCTGTGTTTGCCAACTCGGGAGCTTTTGTCTTTTGCATTGAGATTTGGCTGGGATTGCGTCATGGCCATCTGGTTGTACATCTCCTCCAGCTTCTGGGCATTAAGCCTCTGAGGACTGGCGGTTCCATCTTTGCTCGGAGAGCCTAGCTCCTTGGCATTTAAAGAGTGATTGGAGCTGGTCTCTGAGCCAGCCCTCTTGGGAGTCCATTTCCAGCGGCTGGGGGACAGGTGGTTTTGCTGCGGTCGCTCGCTCTTCTCCACCACCACATCCATCAGCTCTGCACTTCGTGCAAAAGCCTCTTTCATGTTCATGGAGACAATGCTGCCGTTTCTCTTGGCCCTCTCCAGAGCCTCCCTTCTTTTCACCGCCTTCTCCTGTCTTTTCTGTTCCTTATAAAACTCTGAGAAGTTATTTACAATGATAGGAATGGGCAGGGCTATCACCAGTACTCCTGCTATACAACACAGACCCCCCACTATCTTCCCAAGGAGAGTTTTGGGGTAGATGTCTCCGTAACCCACGGTGGTCATAGTGATTGTGGCCCACCAGAAAGACGCCGGAATGCTTTTGAACTTGGTGTCGTCCTCATCCTTCTCGGCGAAGAAGACGAGACTGGAGAAGATCATGATGCCCATGGCCAGGAAGAGGATGAGCAGACCCAGCTCGTTGTAGCTCCTCCTCAGGGTGAAGCCCAGAGACTGCAGGCCAGTGGAGTGCCGGGCCAGCTTCAGGATGCGCAGGATCCGCATGATGCGGAAGATCTGCACCACCCGCCGGACATTCTGGAACTGCAGCACGCTCTTGTTGGACTCGGTCAGGAATATGGTGACGTAGTAGGGCAGGATGGCCAGCAGGTCGATGACGTTCAGCGGGCCCTTGAAGAACTTCCACTTGTTGGGGGAGGAGAGGAAGCGGAGCAGGTACTCCATGGTGAACCAGGCGATGCACACCGCCTCCACGTGGGCCAGCTGGGGGTTGTCGGTGGATTGGCCGAACTCATCGGTGTCCTGGAGCTCCGGGAGGGTGTTCAGAGACAAGGCGATTGTGGACAGGACGATGAAGAGGATGGATATGATGGCCAGGATCTGAAACACACGAGGACATAAACGCGGATCAGGATAGTATAAGTAGGATGTACCTGAAATATTTGTATTCATAGTTCTTACAAACATTCCCTCCCTTTGACCAACACTACCGTGGCGCTGTTTTGATTACAGTGTCAACCTGGTGCCTTGAATGCCATGTCTTCCCATTACAAATGTTCAGGAGTCTGAGTTTGACTTTGAGCTAATGGATGGTGACTGACACAGTTATTAATTCATGACCCACTCATGAGACGAGAATTGCTCCTTTGCACATGAGTGAGTGTTGGAGGGAAAGATAATGGTTACTGTGCCATAATGCAAACCCTGGCTAAACACTCAAGTAAACAGCGCAATGGAAGGACACTTGAATTAATACAGAGGAAAAAACCTTTTCACAGAAGCATCATCGTAGGATAATCACATGAATCACTCATGGAACAAATTCTGTATCAGCTAATTTAATACACCACGGCACGGGTAGTAGACATAACTAGTGAAGAAGCAAGGTGAATAATGTGTAAGGCTATTTTACAAGAATATAGTATGATCATGACATATTATGTTACAAACAAAGTTTGTGCATGCAGCATCATAATTACAGAATAACATGCCTTCTTTTGAATCAATAATACTTTTGTTTTTATATATTAAACACATAAAATTATTTTAAAGCTCATATAATATAGGTTTAAATCGATTCACAATCCATTTGGCATGTTTTCTAACTGCTCAGTTGGAGTCTATGTCAATGTTATCAACGATAGCAAATTTGGCACTAATAACTATTTGCTTTTTGGCAGTTGCTCCTCCTGATTCTGTTTGAGCTTAGCAGCATCACTTGTGAATTATTGTAATGTATCTCTCATCATTTTTAATAAGTATGCCCCATCTCTTTCAGTGTGGGGATATGGATATATATTGTATACTAAACAATATAAATACTATTCTGAAGTAAATAATAATAATAATAATAAATGAAATTTATATAGCGCTTAATATGGTACTCTAAGACGCTTTACATATTGCCCTATCAAAACTATGTAAGACAGACTAGGAATAAAAGAAAAACAGAGGTTAAACATGAAGATTAAGGTGGGAGTTAGGTGGGGAAGGCTAGTGTGAAAAGGTATGTTTTGAGGGCAGATTTGAAAGAAGAGAGGGTTGGAGAGACTTTGATGTGGGAGGGGAGTGAATTCCAAAGGGTGGGGGCAGCAACTAAGAAGGCCTGATCACCCCAAGTCCGTCGCTCAGTCCGTGGAACTTGTAAGCACGGTGTAGGGTACATACAAGTCCAATTTGGTATTGTAGTTATGATGGTACAGCATGCTATAGCTTTCTAACACATATTTTGCAATAAAGTAAAGCGAAAATAACGCCTGCAA
>NC_079424.1:7306312-7336312 GCF_026213295.1 Gadus chalcogrammus
GAGAGAGAGAGAGGAGAGAGAGAGAGAGAGAGAGGAGAGAGAGAGAGAGAGAGAGAAGGAGAGAGAGAGAGAGCGAGGCGAGGAGAGAGAGAGAGAGAGAGAGAGAGAGAGAGAGAGAGAGAGGAGATGAGAGAGAAGAGAGCGAGAGAGAGAGGAGAGAGAGAGAAGGGGAGAGAGAGAGAGAGAGGAGAGAGAGAGAGAGAGAGAGAGAGAGAGAGAGAGGAGAGAGAGAGAGAGAGAGAGAGAGAGAGAGAGAGAGAGGAGAGAGAGAGAGAGAGAGAGAGAGAGGAGAGAGAGAGAGGAGAGAGAGAGAGAGAGAGAGAGAGAGGAGAGAGAGAGAGAGAGAGAGAGCTGACGTCCTCTTGTGATTGCAGAATGTTTACATTGTCTACAATAATAGACTACGAGACAAACAGAGAGAACAATGTCTGAAATACAAAAAAAAACTTTTCGCAAACATTTCTCGGAAGCAGGCTTTTGCAAAAAAATACATATATTTATTTCTGTGAAGCAGGCTTTTGTCAAAACTGTTACCTTATTTCTTGGCATTGAAAGGACGAAAGGCAGTGCAGGTTTTAGTTGAATTTCCCAGTGCAAATGAACCCAGCAGAAGACATTTCCAGTGAGACATATCCTTCAATTCTTCTGTTATTTAAAAGAACGTTCACTATTAGCACACACACACACACACACACACACACACACACACACACACACACACACACACACACACACACACACACACACACACACACACACACACACACACACACACACACACACACACACACACACACACCCATCCTGGATGCAGGCAGCAGATAAACCCTTAACTTAAAAAGGGAGGATTTCATCCAGCATCATTGTTTGGCGTACTTTCAGGCTCACTAGCAATCTTCATCTCCCCAACGAGATGTCGACCCAGTCAGCCCCAGTGCCCTGAGGGAGAACTTTAGAGGGCAGATGAGATTTCCCCCTCTGCGTGAGAGTCGGGAGGTGTGCTTGTGAGCACGCTGCCGTCGGGCCAGCGCCAACAGGAGTCTGAAGGGAAATGTTTCTCCTCTCTTCTTGGCTAATATTAGCAGACATTAAATGAACAGTTGTCATAATTCACAATGGCATGCTTCACATTTATTTAGGACATGGGGGATTGAAGTAACAAAACTCATTCATGATCTGCCACAGCTCTATTATTTCTATTTTCGTTGCATTTTGAAGAAAGCTCTGTTGACTAGTTTTGCTTTTTCTAATGCAAGAAAAGGTGACTGCTCTAAGAATAAAGGATATGTAATAAGCGTCGGTAGCAACAACATACCATGCCAAGTATACATTTCTGAATATCTCAGGACAAGGGTCATAGTCTAATCATAAGTTTGTCAGATTGCTTATGTTGCAAATAAATCTTGTTGCAAATAAATATCAATGCTTTATAATGACTTATTTCTGTTACTGGTAACCTGAGGTATAAAGAAAGACACTGATGTATAAAATAATATTAGATTAAATACATAACATATGGAAATGAATCGAGCCAAATGAAAGGCATCACTATCAATTATAAATTACATTAATATATACTTTGTTCTCAAACGTTGCAGTAAAGAGCAGGCACTTAAGCCATAATGTGAAGGCAACCTATATGATGGTCACACAACAAAAGACTTTCGATTTCAACCATTTGCATAACAATAAATAAAGCCTGGCCTCCAAAGCACAAATATGGGGTATTTTCATGTGCAGCGTGCACTGCATAATATTAGACTCAGCATTTGGCAGAGGTTCTCAAATCCAAAGCATCTGGGGCTCCCAGGGGTACAGAGATGTTAGCATGGATGGCCCCTAAAGGGAATAAGCGCCTTAACACTGGCATGGTCACAGTCCCGTGTGACACGTTGGTTGCTGACTGTCTACACTCATTGAATACGCCCCTGTGAATTGAATTCAGCCACTTCCTCTCCCGTCCTCTTCAATTGGGATTGTTATCAGGAAATCATGCAAGAAGCGCGTTTCAAATGTAGTTTCTTCGGGTTAAGATGCCGTGACCGTTGTATTCTCTCCCTTCCTACCTCATCTACTGGGTATTTGGCAGGGGTACGGAGAATCACGTTGGATATTACAGAGATACTGTCATACTGTCTTAAGCGTAGTAACATGCTCGGTCGACAGCTGTATCTGATTATAGGGTTGAACTTTTTAGGATAAAAAATTAGCTTAAAAAAAAACCTGTCAGTCTTCTTTTCCACAAGAATGAAGAAAGACTGACCGGCTATGACATTGAGGTAAATGTTTGGCATGAAACATGGTCTACTATCTATGAAGCAGGCAGTGTTATAGAGAAAGCCAGGGGATTACTCAAAGATGAGTTTTCCCTTGGAGGAATATCAATAAAGAATGCATTAAAGGTGGGGTTCTCTAGTTCTCCTCAATTCAATATATACTCAATGTAATATCAAGGCGGTTCTCACCGTTAATCAATCGAGATGAAAGCGACTTTTCATTACATCCTTAGTGACCTTATGGATGATCCCCTGTGCATGCGTCCTGTGTGTTGCTACGGTCCCAGAACATATGGAGAGTCATAACACGTGTTGAAGGTATAGATAGCTTGGCGTGCCCTCGCACACACCATGAAATGAAAGCCTGTATCCTTTAGGGATGACACAACACAAGCCAAATTAAATGATGTCTGCTCCTTCCACTGGCAGAACAAAGCACATGGTCGTGATCTCCTTGAATCTGATCAGTGGCCATGCGACCGGAAGAAGCCATCGCAGTCATTCTGCTAACTTGAACAAATATTGTCAAACATGAATATAATACCACCTCAGTGACTCTCGGTTGCTGTTATGCGGTGGAGTGAGCTGGCAGGTTGCATGTAATTACAAACACATCCGCCTCTCTCTCTCTCTCTCTCTCTCTCTCTCTCTCTCTTTCACACACACACACACACACACACACACACACACACACACACACACACACACACACACACACACACACACACCACACACACACACACACACACACACACACACACACACACACACACACACACACACACACACATATTTACACATGCAAACATCCCCAAACACACACACATTCCTGGCCTCTATCACCAAAACATGTAATTATACATACAGAAACACCCTGACGGTGGACATAAATAGACAGAAAAACATCAGACACACACACACACACACACACACACACACACACACACACACACACACACACACACACACACACACACACACACACACACACACACACACACAAACAACGCACACACAAACACAAAAAACATGAAGCATATGTATATTCATATGTTTAGTATATACCTAAATAGGACACAAAGGCTGTACATATAATATAGGATAAATAACATACCGTCATATAAATCATATATTTTGGGTGACTAACTTAGATCTTTGACTAACAATGACAAATGTGGGAGTGACCCCAATAGGTAATTCAAATTGAAATATATGCAACACATTGGGACATTTTCTATGTCACATGAGAACAGGTTTGTAGTTACAAGATTTTAGAATTGCAAATTGACCGCAGATATGATTGGTTTTGTGGGCCTGGCCTACGATCTTGTAGAAAATTGTGTCGTCGGGTAAGATTAATGTGTTGCCTGAGAAAATCTAATCATGCTTGTTTTCATCTTCCTTTGTGCAAAGGGACGCAGTAGGCAAGGATGCTTGGGTGGGTGCGTGCTGCTGATTTAGTGCAAAAAGCTCTATTTCTCATAGTTTCCAAACAGAAACTTGGTTACTGGAACATGAGGCTGATCTTTGTTCTTGTTTTCCTCAGAGTGAAAAATCATCAATTTTTAAATGGATTCAGTGTTGGGCAGTTTACAAAAAGATACTGTTCTTATACAATATTCAATCCTTTTTTCTAAAGTAAGTTGCATTTTACATTCTTTTTTTTAACAAGTTGCACTTTTGAATAACACCGATAGAGGGATTCTTTGTCTGCCGCTTTGCATATAGTTTGCATAAAGACCTCCAAGGAGATTCTGTCCAGCATAATTTGACTGTGTTTCTTCTTTTATTATCTGTTATTGTTGGGAGAATTGCATTAACATTAACCTGAGAAAATATGCTTCAGTTAGGAATACCTAGTCACCACATGGGCCAAAGGGCAGCCCAGCAGAAGTTTGTGTGGAACAGAGAACACTCCTGTGCGTTTGGCTGTAGCAGATGATATAGTGCTTGTGGCAGCAGTGCGAGCAGCCATCTGCTTTGCAGCCTGTGACTCGTTGTTGCAGGCAGAACTTTACCGATGTACGTTCAGTCCCTTGATTTCAGCAGAACCTACACAGTGCATACCGGATCAGGCATCATTGGCAAACGCCTGGCCCATAAGTATAGTTCCAGGAGTGCCAACTCTGATCAACATCCACAGCAGCTATTTCGCAATGCTCCTGATAATTACCATGCAAGGCAGCATAGCAGCAGAGTCCACCAAGACTAAAACGTATTGATTTTACCCACTTGACGCTGGCAAGGGACAAACCAACTCCAGTGCTGTTTTTCTTATTGTTATTTTAAGGAGTGCCAATTATCAGTAAGAGAATGAAGAGAGCTGTGACCACCTTGATTAAGGCTCCATTTGACACAATAGTCTGACAACAATAAACCACCAGAGATTAGTTTCCTGCCATGAAGACAAATTCAAGAGGTGCTCTGATTATTCTCACTTTCCCCAGCCGTCTTCTCAAGAGATCACAAACGACAATGACAACATGCGTGGGTCCGCTGATTCAGACACGCGCGCGGGCGGTGAGGGGGTTATCACGCATACACATAAGGTGCTCACAGGCCCTACGTGTGTGCATTTATCCCTGCCTCCACCTCCTTCACCCCGTCCTCTGAATGTAAGCAGGAATCGCCTCAGTCATTTTGTGAGGCAGACTGCTGGCTTGTGGGAGAGAACAGAAGGGGCAAGGTTCCCTAGCTGTTCTCTTGCTGCAGTCTGCTACGGGTTCAGGTCGGGTCAGCTGAGAGGCCGTCTTCGTGACAGACTCGCTTTTGCAACTGGGCCAAGATACCTACCCCCCCCCCCCCCCCCCCCCCCCCCCACCCCATCCCATTCTCAACTGTTTCATCGTGTGGGGAGGAGTGTAGACCGCTGCAAAAAGGACAAGCTATGTCATGAAGCTCCTTGCCTCAGCACCGTACAGTGCAAGGCACGGCCTTGTCCTTGTTGCCCAGAGCTCTTCAAAGGGTTCCTTTCGGTGTAAATACACCAGGTGCCACCTGAGCTGCAACGGTGTAGCGCGAAATGTTGTGCGGTGGTAGTGCAAGACATTACCTGGTGGAAAATCACTCACATTGTGTGAAACACTTTTATCAAAGCATAAAAAACACTTTAAAACGTTTGTGTTCACAGAAAGACAAAACGAAAAACGGCTAAATAACCCGTCTCGTTCATCTTGGAAAACGAGGAGTCTTTGATGGATCAACCACGCACAGAGAGAGTCAGGGGACCGCGGGGCCACTTGTGCTTGGCTCTCGAGGGCGCTGCATTGGGAAGCCTCTCAGTAAGTCTGTGTGAATAGAAGAAGAAACCTGTCCGAGAATTAAATTCTCTTCAGAACAGAAGCGTACTGTTCTGTCTATGTGCCACCGAGTTTGTGTGTCTTTTTGTCAGCTCTATTGTGACCATTTTGACTCCGCCGAGCGCAGCTGAGGGTGAGTGGACAAGCTGGTGCTGGGTTGGATGTCGAGGGGGGCAGCTGTCCGTGGTGCTGGAAAGCAGAGGACTGTGGCCTCCACGAGGCTATAGGAGGTATATAGGGCTGCTGGTGAGGCAGCCATGCTAGTAAGAGAGTAACCTTGTTCGCTAATGGTACCTAATGAGTACCTAATGAGTAATGTGTAATTTTAAATTACAATGTAATGTCTCCTTTGCTGGTGGTTTTCTTCGTAGTGTGTATTTAACAAATGAAAACTAACGTAGGCTATTTTTTATTCAAACCTTCAGTTTATTTAATTGTACTATTCGCAATTTTCAAGAGAACTGTGTTGTCTGAGGCAGTCCAGAAGGACATTTTTCTCATGTAACAGAGTACTACTCAATGATGTGTAAAAGGATGAAATGGAAGTTCTGCAGAGGAGAACATTTCTTGATTACAACATATATTAACCTGAGCATCATGTGTAACTTATTAATAAGTAAATAATGTTAGAAATAGGCATGTAAATATTGAATTATGGAAGTGAATTGTCATGCTACTGTTCTCTGCTGGCTTCCTTTTTTATAATTATTCACTTATAAATATTGAGCCATTTCATTTGCTTTTGAACTGTGCTGGGATCCACAAAGCCTATGAGTATTTGGTTCTAGAGAAGTGAAGGTTTAACCATGAGCTCTTCTCTACATCCTGCTCTAATCTTTGTTTTAGTTACATGGTGGATGAAGTGGCAAAACTTTGTATTTAGCAGAAGATATCTTCTTCTTCTTTGCTATCCTTACGGATTGGTTGCTTAGCTTCAAGTAAAGCCACTGGAGGGATATGGGCTGGCTCACTTGAAACATTTTCTAATACCTTTATCAATACAAAACAGACCCATAACCAGACTATAATATATATATATTGCAAGCGCCATCAGAATCGTGTTAAGTGCTCTTTACAAATAAAGAAATACATTTTAAAAAGGTCTCAATAATACAATAGGCAACAGGACACAGGTTTGTTTTTGTTCAGTTGTCTTATTAATATTTGTCAAAGCGAATGTTCAGCAGGCTTATTTTTCATCCAATACTAGGTATTCACAGAGCACTCTGCAATGCACCTTAGGCCTATTTGGCAAGTTCACTACAAAGCAAGATATCCGCTGTTACACTGGTGTGAAGCAGCATCCATATCCCAGCCAAGAATCAGAAGAAAGGATTGGGAGGGTCTTTACGTGCCATGGGTTATTAGGAATGGTTTCTTTTGATTGTGTGTGTATGGGCTACTTCCTGAATATGTTTAAACCATATTGTTCAGATGTCATTGTTTTGAGTGCATTATGAATTGTAAGAGTATGTGATATGAATAGAATAAGCATCTCAAAGTAGTCTCGCCACCCGAAGGTCAAATGCTCCATTGCTAATCACTGATGAGAGACACAGTGCATGAACCATTGTGTCCTAGTTAGGGTATAGTGAGTAGTGAGCATATAGTGAGCGCATAGTGAGCGTTTAGTGAGCGTATAGTGAATAGTGAGCGTAAACTGAGCATTTAGTGAGCGTATAGTGAGTAGTGAGCTAAAGTGAGTGTATAGAGAAGAGAGAGTATAGTGTGTAATGTGCGTTTAGTGAGTGAGGAGTGAGAGTATAGTGAGCTTATAGTGACGCATGGCATGTTGATATTCTTTTGATGTAAGAAATGCTGTTAAAAACTAAAGATGAGTCAAGCAAATCAGATGTTATTATAACGCGGTGCTACTATTATCTGGATTATGTCTCAAAGCAAGACTTACCACCAGTCAGAATGTATTGATCTGTTTATTTATTTAGAAACCACTAATTATATTAAAAAAAGGAAGATCAGTGTTTTCTTTATTATAGGCCTATACATGATCACTACAGTTCACAAAAAGAAAATGAAAGATGACGAGTAGACTTTGCTGATTGAAAGCTGCTCTCATCCAGATAACACAATACTGAAGTTGAAACGGAAAAGATAATGGGTCAGATGTTGTCAGGCTGCAAAGAATTTACATGAGCAGATGTCAATGTCTCCCCGTGAGAGCAGGTGCTGCAATTTGTCTAGAATGCTGTCTCCAAACAAGGAAAATTATGCAGCTATTTGGATTTCGAGGAAGTTGAATTCAGACAGGTTTATGTGAACACAACTATGTTCTATTGTTTTGACCATTACTTGTAAGTTGAACTATGTTAACAAATCAAAATAAATACTCAAACCGTGTCAGAAAGTTGAAGGTAATTAATATGTTCCAGCTTCCTCTGTAAAATTATAACGAGGTAGGAAAGTAGCGTCTCGAGCTAGGGATACCGTGACCTTGTAACCATGGTAACCAGTACCGTTGCACTTGTAACCACGGCAATCCCACCTGAGGAAAACACAACAAACCGAACAGGCTGCGCCAGCGGAGCTCATGCTAGACTTTTGAAATTGCACACGTGTAGCTGTAAAAAGTCACCCATCCTTGCTTTTGACATTTGAGATATCTTTTTTTTTTTTTACTTCGTCGGGCCAAGTCTATTGTGTGAAGCGCTCGTACTTGCAAGAATATTCAAAACATTGAAACCACTCAAATCCAGGGATGAAAGTTTTTGGTCGTTATTTCGTTAGCCAACATATGTTGTCATATGTAGGCTAGCTGAAGACAATGTTCAAAAATAATTATCAGGTAGGCGCCCGTCGTAATAGTATAGCTCCAAGCCGTTGTATATGATGTTGAGATTTCTTCCCTGCTGGCTGTGCCTGACGCTTCGTTAATGCCACGTTAAGATGATGCGTGTATTGGTTTATGCGGCGTCTCTGTTTTGCCCAGGGTGGAGCTGTAGTGGAAGTGTTCAGTGCGCAGGGAAATAACCCTGTCGCTAAATGGAAACTTCAGGGAGCTCCAGCTTCTATAAAGAAAGTGAGTTCATCATGTCTATCCCTCGGTAAATACACATGAAAGCATGCCCAATAAGCCTTTCTCACAGCTGTCACAATGATTGACATGTGCATTCAGGTCCACTTAGATAGAATTAGGCGGAATTAAAGATATTACTGCTTGTGTTCCTTGTTCTGTTGTTTTGATTGTTTCTTTTTTTCCATAGATTTTTGATAAAGAAGTGAAAGGATTTGTTTACTGTGTGGAAGGCAGCAGCCAAACAGTTAAAATGCTAATTCCAGAGGACGGCAAAACAACCCGTAAGCTCACAAGTGACTTTCTTATTTGCACTTGCGAAACTTTTTTTTTTAGTGTTACCGGCTCAGTCTATATTCTATTCTGTGTTAGTTGGACTCCTTCAACGATTCCTAGTTCTTCAGGTGAATATTCCTGAATGCAGAGACTTTTCCATTGAGCTCATGTGAGTACAAAAGCACTACCATGGTCCTTCAGACTCCCAACGTCGGTTTGTTGGTGTGACTGTGTGTGTGTGTGTGTGTGTGTGTGTGTGTGTGTGTGTGTGTGTGTGTGTGTGTGTGTGTGTGTGTGTGTGTGTGTGTGTGTGTGTGTGTGTGTGTGTGTGTGTGTGTGTGTGTGTGTGTGTGTGTGTGTGTGTGTGTGTGTGTGTGTGTGTGTGTTAACATGGGTTTGAGTTAAATGTAACGGGTTCGTTTTTTTTACCTCCATGGTTGCCTGGTTGCTATCAATAACCACAAGTATAGCCAAGCAGCCAAGTTAACATGGAGCTTTTGGTGATGTATAAAATATAAGTTCATGACCTTGTTTTTTAAAATATATATTAGATATTTATACTCTCTTTCAAATGTGTATTATTATTCATTGGGGTTCTAACATAAATATTTTAATGGAAGTCATGAGCTCCCCCTCATCAATATGACTCCTTGGCCAATGGATGTTATTGACTTATATGGCTATGAGGCAGTACACCTTGATACCAACAAAACTACATTCATCCAAATGAGATCCCCAAAGCATACAAATATGTTATTTTTTATATGTTTGAAGCTATGACATTGATTTGTATTATTGTGATGTGCTTTTGATTATATAACCCAACTACAGCAATTAGTGGTGTTTAGGGAAGCTCAATAGCTTATTTAATTAAGATTCATTAAAGAGATTTGTTTTCATCAATAATGCAATGTTTGGAGAAACTTTTCACAGAGACCTCTGGACTTCCTGAACTCTTGGGGTCCTGGAAAGTGTTTTGCTTTCACCACTCGTCCCCTGTTTCCTCTTAATCAACAGAATAAGCGATTCAACACATCTCAAAAAGAGACTATATTTCTCAACGGTGCATAAAGAATTCTCCGCTACACCTCTGCATGCAAGGATACCTTTTGTCTCACTGAAACAAAACATTGTGAGTATTCAACCTATTCCCTCGACGCCCCATATCATGCCGCCTGGGTCGCAGCAAATACCCCAAAAATCCAATAAAACAAAAACAGTGTTCCTTTTTGTGTGATTACAGCCCCTACCTCATAATAAAACATTGAGCTGTTTTCTTACCACAAACGTAATGTTGCCTCTATTTTCACAGTGGAGCAATTTGTGCATCGACCTTGTGTCCTTTACGGCCGAGCTGTTCAAGACGGCTGTCTTTCGGACCCTGGATAGCATCGCCGTGTGTGCCAACTGTAAAATACGGAGGATCTTCACCATGAAAACAGAGGCGACAGACACCTCCGACGGTGGTGGCAAATGTGGTGGTATGGCAAATGGAGATTCCAAAACGCTTCAATGCATGCAACACATGTGTTTAGTCATCCTAAATGTTGCAACCCAAACACCAAGCCCATGTGGACACCATGATAGACATTTGGCGGTTTATTGTCGGCGCTCACCCTGACTCCCAACCTTAAACACACCTCGCTCTGACCTTGAGAGAAACTTGCAGGAGGCAAAGCGAATATAGGTCATGGAGGCGCTTACACCCAGTCGTTATGTTTTTTGTACCTTTGGCCTTTGGTGTGCTGCCGGCTGAGATACCGGAGGCGTGTGGGTGTGTGGCGGGAAGGAAATAAACAACATAATTGCCTATTTTCTGCGGTCGATTTATCTTCACGGTAGTCATTTTGTCTAACCCCAATATTGCACATTAGTATCCGTACCTACACAGTTCACGAATCGGCTGGCTTCGCAGCACAGAATAGCAGTGTTATTATGTGTTTCATAATCAATGTTTCATTACAGTGTTGGAGGGGTCAGGATAGGGTGTTTGACTCCCAGAGGAGAGTTACTGCGTTAGATTCCCTGATGTCCGCAGCCTAACCTGTAGACGTCGTTGACCAAGATGCCTCAGCCCCAACCTGCTTTGAAACAACGCTGTGGACAAAAGCGTCTGCTCAACGGACCGCAGCCGCACAGCAGGAATAGAACCAGAGAGCACGCTCTCACCCGTCCTACCTTTATGTGTCCGCCTGCAGACAGCCTTTTCAGTGAGCTTGGCCTGGGGGAGGTGATCCCACGTAGCTGCCGGTTCCCACAAGACGTCTGCCACGTGACCCAGGTGTTCAGCATGGAGGGGGCGCGGCAGACGGCAGCCACTAAACTCCTGAACTCCGACTCTGGTGGGTAACGGCAGAGTGCGGTGTCGTCATAAGAAATGGGTCACTCTTGCAGGCTAATGGAAGACGAAAAATAGAACCGCTTTCCAATGGCGTTGGAAGACACCGAACCCTGCCCACCGTGAACGGCGAAGTGGACTGGGTACCGTTCTATGATGATGGTTTGCCTCGTGATGTAAAAAGTAATGTTCACACATTAGCTCATTAGTTAACTCTGGCACATATACATTGATGTGGAAACCGAAAGCGTGACTAACATGCCCTGTCTTAAGAAAAATAATGAATTCATTTATACTTCTATTTCCCAGGGACTGTGCCCAATACATATATTGCACAACAGATAGTTATAAGTATATTTTCATCTGCAGCCCCCGGGCGATGTTGCCCACACCACGTGCCTAAAACACTGGAAGCAAGCGATTGTTCCAGCCTTGACAAATGCGAGCGATTTTTGGGCATGATTCCCCGCTTCCAATTGGTTTACTTACAAACAGTAATTATCTGCTCATAACACAAAGGCAAGCACCAGTAATTCTGCCCCAGTGTTTTCCCTCTGCCTCCTTGGCCTTTCTTATCGGCACATATTTATGTGTCCTGACAGCTGTCTCCTTCATGTTGAGTCACCGCGCAGTGCCCATGGAAGGGAGCCGAGGTCGCACACATCGCGAGTGGCTCCGCTATTAGCATAACACACAGCCTAATAATAATTAGTCAGATTGCTATTAAAGTGGGCTTGCAATCTAACATCGTAATGATTACTGGCGCTTCAGCTCGGCTTCTTCTGTCGAGAGGGCAGTGCTTCTGTCGAGATGGAGCAAAAATTACGATTTGCGATACGCTAAGAAGCACGTTTTCTACACCCAGGGTCCTCCTCCTTAAACGACCTTTTCTTCTTTCTCCATAATTACGGAGTTCTTCTACAGACTCTGATCGTTCAAAGGGTGTTGCTGCTGTATTTTACACGATGATTCACACAGATAGGTCCAAAACGGGAAGATTCTCTAATTCATTGTGCCCATCAAACAAGGTTCATTTGGGATGCAGGCAGAGCATCTGAGCTCTGTCCCTGGTAGTTTCAGTCTCTGACAGCCAGCACTCAGGGAGCCTCTGGCCGTTCAGGGCAGAGGTGTGATGCCCCCATCGGGGGAGAGGGGGGGGGGGGGGGCTTGGGCAGATGAAGACTATCAGGTCAGGGCCATCATCACACACCCCCCGACCACCTGTCGGCCCCACTGTCACCCTCCCCACCTCCATCTCAGTCATTCACGCAGCACTGCGCAAGGGGCTGAGCCTCCTCCTCATCCTTTGCTTTTCTAGTCTAAACCCTGTTAATATCCCTGTGATAAATAGCTTTGATAATCCGGGACTTAACAACAACCCAAGCTCCCTGGGTGCTTGTGCCTTTCAAGAAATGTGAAGTGACCGCCTCATCTGAAGGCCACGATGATACACAAAGGAAAGGGTGAAAAATTCCCACTGAAAAGATACAAATGAACAAACAACGTTGGCCTTACTGCACATCGTGACAACAACACAAAGGTAGTGTAGCATATGTTTAACTGCCAAGGCGCATTTGTTTGTTGCATGGAGAATATAAAGCATACAGAAAGCATGCACACAAAAATACACAAAAGCGTACATACACACACACATCTATACACACATTTAAACACACACGTAAACACACAAGCATACAAAAGCATACAAAAGCAGTACATTCTCAACATCCGCACACTGTAAACACAACTCTACAGCAAGGAATATAACATAAAAAATAATGAAAACATGTGTTGCAGGTTAATGCATTAATACAGCATGTATTAATACAGGTCATGTAAATTGGGGATGTAAAGAAAATGATGTAATCCTATTGTTTATGGTTATTGCCAAATACTTCTGTTTACTTGTTCTTTAAAGTTATTTGTACTCTCTGGCCTTCGAATTCTCAGAAATAGCATGAATTGCCTATCAAAGAAATTCCTAAAGAGTCATTGCTGAGGAGGTATACAAAGCCCAAGCTGTTTTTGTACTAAACTCTCAATGGACCCAGTGCCAAAAGGTTTTGTTCCTCTTTAATGAGTGTTTGGTTTCAAACAAAATTGTTGGATCACTGGCTTTGAATTTACTATTTTAAAGTTTGGGCCCAGCAACTTTTTCTTCCACATATTTTCTCCAGATAGCCGAATCTTGATGTGTTCCTAAATGCATTGCTTCCTATTAGCATGAAAAACATCCAAAAGCAAAGCCAATGTCTCCGCAGGTCGACACAACTCCCCGGCTTCAGCAGGTGGGTCAGCCGTGTCCCGGAAACACTCCTCTGCGTCCCACGTAGCCTTCGGCACCCGGGTCTCGCGGCCCCCTCCTCCCCCTCTTCCTCCTCCTCATCCTCAACATGCCAGGAAGAGAAGCAGATCCCGAGAGGAGATGCACGCGAGGGTGAATGCAGTGTCCTCTTGCTACTTACCTTCATTTTTTGATCCTTTGTTTCGTAAATTATTGATGCGTGCCAATGAGTGGGCAAAGGCATTGTTCACCCTGGCTCGGAGGAAGATATACTTAGATATGTACCGGGTGGACCTCAGCGCTGGTGCCATGCTATTACAGCGATAATATCCTCTGATATATGCTATTATATCTCTCAGTGTGATCTCAATGGGTCAAGACTTATTTTGTATGTTGTGAAGTGACCTTAGATTCGTCTCGGTCTCTCCCCATACCTCGCTCACCACAGGGCTCCGAACTCAGCCTTCTGCCAAGCCAAGGCCAGACCGCCAGAGACATAAGTGTGAGGTTGTCAGACGCCACTCCTTGCGATACCAAAAACGCCTTTGAGGACGAGGTAATAGGTGAGGAGGACATACGGGGACTTCCGTCAACAACAACGTTGTGTTGTCATGGGGTCCGAGACATACTATATTCTGGATTGTTAAACGATGTGATGGGAATCTCTTTAAAGCCGGTTATTATTTAGTCATATCATATCTTTGCATATGATATATATGCATATATATATATATATAAATGTATATATATATTTATACAACGGGGGGCCTAAATCCAGCGATCTGATTGGTTCCTAACTGTTGTATAATGAGCGTATACATAACTGCTATGACGCCCGATCATTTTGTGAAAGTATCACTCCGCGCCTTGAAGTGGAAACCGTTACAACCGTTCTCTCGGAGTGACGCTAAAGTGTGTTGCATAGCGACCGTCGTGCATTTTGAAGGCAGCCAGGAGGGACTACTTTTTGGTAGTCTTTAATAAAACGGCTACTTTGACTTTCTTGGTTTCTTTTTAAATGTAGTGTGTCTATGACTTTCGTTTCGCCATGGAGGTAACCGTTGTATAAAAGCAATAGATCACTTCAGTCAGTGGCATGTGCTCATTATACCACTGTGAAGGGGATCGCCGGCCCTCCGCTGCGCGTCGGGGCCGGACAACGCCCCTTAACAGTGGTATAATGAGCACATACCACAGCCTGGCGTGATCTATTGCTTAAATATATACATATATATGTATATATATACACATATATACATATATGCATATAAATATAGACATTCAATTTCAAACACACAACTGTTTTTTCAAGTACATTTTTATCACATAACCGAACAATCGATAAGTCCCTTTTTTAATTGTGATTGAATGCAAAGCCACCATTAAACACCTCTCCACCGAATGCATTAGAGTAAGCCATATCATTTCTATTTTGGAATGCATGTAAGGAGTTGAGTTAATGACATGCCTTTATGAATTATGATTTGCCCGTGCGCATAATAAGCATCGGGCGAGTTACTCACAAGAGTGTGAGTGACTGACGGATTATTCACTTCTATGGTTTCTATGCATATTATCAAAGCGTCGCTCACATCGGAAGTGCTCTGTGCAGGCATGACGGGCGGCCTGCAGCCCCACCCCCCACAGGACAGAGCACTTGGCAGACAAAAGCTGCGGCTTCCTACCGCTGGATGGAAAAAAACCCTGTCGTCAGGTGAGCCAAATGCATTATGTAGTTTATTCTGTAGGGGCGAAGGTGTCAGAGTGTGCGTGTACATGTGCATTCATGTATGTATATTTGAGTGTGTTTGCGTGTGAGCATGCATGTGTGTGGGTGTGCGCACAGTGTGCAAATGTGTGCGTGCTGTGTGAGTGATCATGGTTGTGTGAGTGCGTGTCCACGTGTGTGTGTGTGTGTGTGTGTGTCTTTAATTCATTGTACGCCGCGTGGATGAAGGTTTAGCAGTCTCCCTGCTTCTGGGTCCCTGCCTGTGAGTGCGTGTGCCTCTCTGTGGTTGCGCAGGTTGTCTGTTACACAGTGTGCTTCGCGGCGCTGTGTGCATATGGTTCACCGGACTCCCTGGTTCTGGGTCAGCAGCCACAGGTACAGGGCCCGCGGCCCGCGGCGTCCTGAGGGGGGCCGCAGGGGAGAGGGCAGGTCGGCCGCCCAGCGAGCCAGGCGGCTCCGGCCAACCTCTGACGCAGGCAGACGAGATGAGAGGACTTCAAACTGCAGGTCAGCCTCTCTCATCCGGGCAACAGGGGGACTGAGCAGCACAGACACCAGTACAGCAGGCCCGGCCTCAGAGGAGATTGGGTTATCAAAGGGCCCCTCTAGTACCACCAGGTGTGAGTGTGATCAGCCATTACAGGCCTTTCCAATTCTACCCTGCCCTGTGACCTAGTGACATCACAAGTGGGAGTGGCCAGCCTACCAGTAGGAACAGTATAGGTGAGCTGGGAGAGTGAAGTGTCCGGCGTACATGAAGGGTGGACACTCCCACTTGTGATGTCACCAGGTCCCGGTAGGGTAGATATTGAAATTTGGCTAGTGATGGCTAATCCCACTGGTGGAATAGGGATCATTTAAGTGGGCGAAGGAGCCGAGTGAAAATCAGCCATCAGTCTGACGCCATGTTGCATTTTTTTTAAGAATGCGCGTTTAGAAAATATGATGCAATATAATTTAATTCACACACAAAGCAGCTTGAGTTGTGGCAACAAGGCTTAACTACAACATATGCTCTGAACTAATAATTATGACCGCAACGGACCTCATCTCATACATTCGCTTTTTTTAAACATCACTTTGAATAACCCATGTGGAAGCCCGGAGCACTGGTTGAGATCAAGTATATGCCGCTATCCTGGCCCAAGTGGCTCCGCCCGGGCTCTGATAATGATGTAGGGCCGCGTCCCCATGGCGATGAGCGTCGCCGCAGCTTCTCTGCCCACAGACAGAAAGCAGTGGAGTCCATTAATGGTAATGCGGCACATTAAGTAAAAGTCAGAGGGTAGCTCCTGGGCCCTGGGCCTCGCTACACAGTGATTAAAGTGATTATACATCTCAAGATGTGGAAATGAGTTCACTCAATCAGAGCTCGAGTGGTTCTCACATGTTTGATTTTGCTGCAGGATCTCTCTTTTTTTTTTCTTTTTCTTTTTTCCGGTCCATTACTGGGAGTTTCTCCGATTTTTTTTGTTTGACGGCATCGCCTGGCTTGTTATTGTCTAGCGAAAAAAAGAAAAATGTGCATTGTTGATTCGGTTGGCGCGTCTCTTTTTCAGACATCCGCAGCACTTTCGGAACGATCATCTTTCCGCAGAACTAGTCCTACTTCCCATAATAGTACTGAGTTTGGCCGCGGTTCTGCCAAAAGATAATTCAGGTTGTTTGGATACGTGACGTTGGGCTACATTTTTCAGACCTGAAGTGGTGCCGCGTTAGTATTGTTTCAGTTCTCTCCCTCCACGTTGGCAAGATCTCATTAAAGCGTTTGCACTGCAGTGCTCTTAACAAAACACAGTGCATAACATCGATGTAGCATGAAGTGATGCTCTTCCTTTCCCCGCGATAATACATTTGAATACCCCATATTGTATTGGAGCTGTATTTGCATATTTTGTGCTCGTTAACAGGAGGTGGTGATGGAGAAACGGAGAGGGATACTGGAGAATTATGCCTGTAATTCGATTTTCTTTATTGTTCTCTATTCGGTCATGTCCCCAGAGCAAGAGGCTTGTTGTCGTGCATTCTGATTCAGAATGATGTTTTCATTTATTTCATGACGGTTTGGCAATGTCTCCAGAATTAGTATTAATGCGAAACACGATTAAGGTGATATGAAATTGTGTATGATTTTCGTTACATCTTCTGAATCAGAAATAGTCATGTAAAAAAAATATATATATAAATCTATCAATTAGTTCCTATTTGTTATTTATTTTATGGCTGTACTTCCTCTGTTCCACTGTCACTATATCACTTTCCCAGGATCCGAGTTCCATCCCAAAGGGGTCGCCCCCATCTCAGTCCTGCCTGGAGAATGACTTTTTTTTTCTCTTCCTTTCCGGGTCGCTCCCAGGGTCTGGCTCCTTCGGCAAGAGCGATGATGACGATGATGAGGGTGACGAAGGGTGCGAGCCCCAGCTCGTTCTCGGAGGGGGGGGAGGGGAGGAAGAGGCGGAGGTGTTCAGGTTCACGTCTCCCCCTCACTCGGCCCGGCGGGGCCAGGGAGGTGTTGACCAGGGGCCGATGCAGACGAAGCGGGGCCCCGAGCTGCTGATTGAAACCCGCAGGCGTAATGGACCCCAACTGGAAGATGACTTCGTAGGCAGCGAAAGCGATGAGGTGGGTGCAACGAGGCGCACACATACACACACACACACCCATACACATACACATGCGTGCACTCATACAGACACACACATGCGCAGACACGCACATACTCACAAACACACACGCAGATGTGTGTGCATTGACAAGCACAGAAAAGACATGCACACACATACACATGCGTGCACATATACAGACACTAACATGCGCAACACACACATATTCACCAACATGCACACAGATATGAGTGCATTGACACACACAGACAAGACACACACACACACACATGCTTCCAATGTCATTCAGTCTGTTCGTCGTTAGACCTTTCATTCTAGCCATTTTTTTCTCCAAACTTGCCGTTTCAAAGCACTGCAGAGTAGACATGTTTATTTTGATACAGGCGAATACTTTAATGTGAAGGTAAAATAGGGGCAGTCAGAGAATGGCCATTACGTTCAGAGTAACAGTTATTTCCTATGTTTTAAATTGAGGACGTCATTTAGTAGTTCCTCAGAAATAACAAGTGGTTTGGTTTAAAACTTTTCCATTATTTACAGACGAGTCCCACACAAAATATACATGCACACACACCCTCACACACACACACACACACACACACACACACACACACACACACACACACACACACACACACACACACACACACACACACACACACACACACACACACACACACACGCGTACACACACACACGCGTACACACACACACACACACAAACACACACACACACACACACACACACACACACACACACACACACACACACACACACACACACACACACACACACACACACACACACACACACACACACACACACACACACACACACACACACACACACGCGTACACACACACACAGATACACACCTTAATTCACCTTCCAAAATGTGATAACAAATCCCATTGTGGCCAGTGTGTAAATACATTTTCCACGGCCAATGTCAGGCTAGTATCATTATGTGTGCTGTTTTTCAGGAGGTGCAAGTATTGCTCCATTAACCATGAGCGAGGGTACATTCACAGGAGTTTAAATTGCCATTTCAGTAGGAAGGAAAAATAGTTTCCACTTTTGTGTTCTCTGTATATTCTGACCCCCAAGGGTCACAACATATTCATCACAGAACAAACTCAACTCTGAAATTCATCCTCACAAGCTTGCAAACAGACATAAAATCCTATACAATATGTACAGACGTATATATATATATATATACAATCCTACATTCAATACACACAAATGCATACGTGAATACTTATGATACACCGAACCGGACACAGGGAGCATATGAACACCTTTTGGTTGTAGCGCGGGTCACTCTCCTAATAGCAGGGAACCGTTGCCTGCATTATGAACGTCTGTGTGCCCGACAGAGCCCCGCGGCCCGCTGCTTCTGTTCCCCTTTTGGCACAGGGTCTCCGAACCCGGCTCCGGAGGGGATCGCTCTGAGACGTGATCAAACAGGAAATGGCATTCAGAGCGTCGCCTGCTCTCAGAATATGACGCACTTCCCAGGGTAAAATAAGAGCGCGTTCGTGCGTAACAATACAAAGGACGAATGCTTTTAGATTTGATTGGATCAGGTCAAAGGGTGGCCCAAGCAGGGCTAGCCAGCTGTGCCTTAGCCTGTTGTGGGCAGGCTGGGTAGGAGGGAGAGGGGGAGCGGAAGCTTGCTAGGCAATCGCTGGTGGATGTGTTGAGCCTTCAATTGCAACTGAAAATGCATGAAGATGGAGGTAGAGTGGTTGATTTGGATGGAAGATGGCTCATAATGTGAACATCATTTTTCATTGTATACTTTGTTGAATAGGTGAATAGTTAGATCTGCACACTCATCATAGAAGGTGAAAAAGAGATTTTGTGAGTAATTGTAAAGAGTGCTTTTAAATTGTAGAGAAATGTGTTGTGATGAATGTCTTTCAGACATTATTGCCGTCTGATTTATTGGATCATTTGTATCGTGAATACAAAGGGACACAGAGAAAATAGATGAAGGACTCCAAAGATCCAATAAAATCTCCAACATATTGTGGCATTGAGTCTGAAAAATAGTGACCTACCTTGGAGTAGCCCAAACGCTACCTTTAATACGTTGAAAATTCAATACAATGAAAGAGTACAGTCTGAAAGGGAGGAAGGGCATTACAAACCCCATGCGAGTGATATAATCAGTTCATTTGATCAAAGAAAACGTATTAGCAGCAATATAAACCATAGCACACTGGGCAGGAGACGCACTGCACACAGTGAGGTAGCAGTCGTAAGCTGGAGGGCTGCCACCTATTGTGCTTGTGCCTTTAAATCCTGCAGTAGGCTCTTTGACTATGAGTGGCTTCAGAACGCCGCTGGTGGCTTAAAGGAGTTCTGTTGACCGTCTTTGTTTGCTTTCATGCATAATTTGTGATGCATCCGCGGCCCTGCGGCTGGTTGACATCTGACACTTGTGGCTTGCTTACTTTAGCGCGATGCAAAGTCCTCCGCGGCCAGCTGTTGGTTCCCCAACTTGCAGCAAAGTCTTTCTTTCAACGTGTTGCGTCACTTGGTGTTGCTCTTAAACAGAGAGAAATATTGAAGGCATTCCAAGGCTATGGGCCTTCCGCGTAGCTGGCCTTTTTTATCACCGCACTTTTTTTGAAAGGCTACGACTGAAGCGCAGTATCCGTTTAGTTTTACCCCCAGCAACACATTGTTGATTTAATGTGGCGGAAGAGGCACAAAGACAGGGCAACAATTCAGCGTATTTCATCACCCCTTTGCTCGCGTTGCAAATGTCACCTACGCAGATATTGATAAACACCTTCAGCGTTTTTATCTGACGTACAATCAGGCGGCCACATACGCACACACACACAGACATACCCAGCGTGCCCTCGTGCGCACACACTCGAATACACGTGTGCACCCACTGCCCACACAGACACGAGCGTTGCAATGCCCCACCCACACACACACACACACACACACACACACACACACACACACACACACACACACACACACACACACACACACACACACACACACACACACACACACACACACACACACACACACATACTCCCACTTACATACACTTACAAAAATGTACATACCCATTATGTGTTTGCAGTTGCAGTGAAATGTCAAACAAAATGAGATTCAAAGCCCAAGCCTTTTGTATTAAGCGATTGGTATTACAATTAATCGTACACAATCCATCCTCAAGGAAATTTCCAAAAGCGTTAACACAATCCATTCAAATGTTAGCTTGTTAAACAATGCAACAGATGGGGCTTTAGATCAATGTTTATCGATTGAACCCTGGCCATTTTGCTGTGCATAAATACTACGTGCTCGTCAATGCTACAAACACGCCTATCCCACAGACACAGACGCGCTCGCACAGCGATAGAGCAGCGGGTGAAACAAGCGAGTGCTTCTGTAGCACCTGGCCTGTTTGCTAGGGGGGAGCATTGATTTTCCTTTACCTCTTTGCTTTGATTATACGCTGCAGGATTCTTTCCCTCGACCTACAGCAGGGCCTGGATTCAAGGTGGAAAAGGTGAGCCGAGTATCTGATTAGCCTTATTCCCGGTAAGGTCAGCTGGGAGCACAACTACCAGCAGGGAGGGACTCCTCCCTGCTGTCCTCGACACTGCAGTATGTTTTTGCTTTGATTCTTTGGCTGTGATTGTTGAAGCATTTTGCAGCCTTCTGTCGGAAACATGCAAAACTGCTGAATGTTTTTGGATCAGAATTTATCCAACAAATATTGAACAACTCTCTTCCATGGACAAAAGGGGAATAACTTTTTTCAATGACGCTGATGAGGCCTTGATTTGTTATGTGTGTGTGCTTTTTTGGGGTTTCTTGTAGAAAAGCCTGAATCATGCTTTTTAGATATAAATCTAAATAATTTTTTTCAATTTTCTACGTCATGCACCACCAATCCATAATTTTTTTGGTTTGTGCTCGTCACAAAGGACTTTGATTGGCCACTGGTTAGAAAAGTGCAACATAAATCTAGTCCATTTACCATTTACTTTGTCTCTCAAACGTTACAACTGAATGAAATCCACTTTTGCAAGGCTTGGATTCACAAGCATGTCTCTCTTTCTCTCAGGACCAGCTCCACCACAGCCTCCACCAGCAAACAGCTGCTGCTCCCTCCACCAGTCCCTCCACCCCACCTACACCTGAAAATCCCAAACCCCAGCCCGACTCTCCTATTCCCTCCTGCTCATCACCATCATCATCATCGTCATCATCATCGTCTTCGTCACCTGGTGTGAGCGCTGAGCGCCCCATGATGTCCCCCGCCCGCTGCCTCTCTCCTGCCTGTGGCAGACGGAGATGTGGTGGTAACCATAGAGACGGCGGTAACCAGGGAGATGGTGGTCACCGGGGACGCGGTGGTAACCAGGGATGCAGTGTTAACCAGGGACACGGTGGTAACCAGGGACACATGACGTCATCCATTATGTCTCCTGCCCGCTGCCTCTCTCCAACCGGTGGCAGACAGGGAAGTGGTGGTAACCATAGAGACGGCAGTAACCAGGGACACGCTGGTAACCAGGTACACAGTGTCAACCAGGGACCCGGTGTCAACCAGGTACAGGGTGGTAACCAGGGACAGGGTGGTAACCAGGGACAGGGTGGTAACCAGGGACACGGTGGTAACCAGGGACAGGGTGGTAACCAGGGACGCGGTGGTAACCAGGGACGCGTTGGTAACCAGGAAGGCGGTGGTAACCAGGGACACGGTGGTAACCAGGGACACGTTGGTAACCAGGGACAGGGTGGTAACCAGGGACACGGTGGTAACCAGGGACGGGGTGGTAACCAGGGACGCGGTAGTAACCAGGGAGGCGGTGGTAACCAGGGACACGGTGGTAACCAGGGACACAATGGTAACCAGGGACACGGTGGTAACCAGGGACACGGTGGCAACCAGGGACAAGGTGGTAACCAGGGACTCGGTGGTAACCAGAAGCATGGTGGTAACCAGGGACGCGGTGGTAACCAGGGACGCGGTGGTAACCAGGGAGGCGGTGGTAACCAGGGACAGCTCTGTCCCGTGGGTGATGGCCAGGCCCAGGAGCACCAGAGGAGCACAGCGTCGCTCTGCAGGAGTTCTCTCCGTGAAGTCCTCCCCGGAGAACTGGTGCAGCACAAGGTTTGTGTGTGTGTGTGTGTTTGTGTGTGTATGTGTGTGTGTTTGTGTGTTGCCATCAGTTACCATCAACTGCGGCTTTGATGATGTCAGGCGTTGTACGACAAGATCTCTGCTCACCCCTTGCGTTTGCATAATGCTGAGCATATGCCCATTAAAACCACCAGAGCCGTAAGATGATTGACCTTCAGCGCCACTTAATAGCAAACAGCGGTAAAACAGACAGTAAACATGAGTACACGCACACAGAAATCGGCCCAGCCAATTGCACGGCGTCTATTTAGAGGCAAATCTGAACGATTTCTGGCATGGCTTTTTGACTGAGCAAAAAAGAAGGAGAAAAAAAAAGGAAGATTGGCTTTCATGGTTTTAAATCCATCCACATGGTCTCGTTCCCATGCGATTAAATATAGCCTGCTTCCCTTTTTTAATCCTCTCCCTGCCTTCACCCAGTGTCTGCAGGAGCAGGTCGGAGAGAGAGACTCAGTAACCTTGGGGCGTCAACGTGTTCCGGAAAGGTCACGGGCAGGCGCAAAGCGTCGCTGCGCACTCTGACCAAATGACTCTGGCATTGATTAGCCGTGTGCATCAAATATAATATATACAATAACGGAGAGCACGCACTCCTCCCCTGTCACGGAGTGAAGTGGGAGAGGGAGGCTGAGAGGGACGGAGAGAGATAGAGACAGACACAGAAATAGAGGGAGCGAGAGCGAGGGAGCAGGATGGAGAGAGACGGAGAGGGAGAGAGTGAATAGAGAGTGAAAGAGAGACAGTGAGAGAGAGAGTCAGGCAGAGATGGATGAAGAGAATGAGAGAGAGAGAGACAGTGAGAGAGAGACTGTCAGGCAGAGCTGGAGAGAGTAGAGAGTGAGACAGAGAGAGAGAGAGAGGCACAGTGAGACAGAGGCAGAGAGATGGAGAGAGACAATCAGGCAGAGAGATTGAGATAGAGAGACAGTCGATGGAGAGAGAGAGTAGAGAGACAGTGAGCAAGAGAGAGGGAGAGACACTGAGAGCGAGAGAGACAGTCAGACAGAGGGATGGAGAGAGAGAGAGCATAGAGACAGTGAGCAAGAGAGAGAGAGAGGGAGACAGTCGGGCAGGGAGATGGAGAGAGAGTAGAGGATGAGTTTGCTCTGGCGCTCTCATTAAACTGGGAGTGATGCAGAGTGGATTTAGGCGGGGATTGAAGGAAGCTTGTTAAACATTGCAACTACTCTCGCCTCCCGATGGCAGGACATGTCATGTGTGTCTCTGTCTCTCCCTCTCTCTTCTCTCACTCACTGTCCCTCCATCTGTCTCCCTCTTTATCTTCACTCACTCACTGTCTTTTCATCTCTCTCGCTTTCGTTCTCTTAATCTCTTTCTCTCACTGTCTCTCTTTTCTCTCACTGTCTTTTTCTTTCTTCCACCCTCTCTCACTCTCTCTCTCTCTCTCTCTCACTCACTCTCTCTCTCTCTCTCTCTCTCTCTCTCTCTCCCTCTCTCTCTCTCTCTCTCTCTCTCTCTCTCTCTCTCTCTCTCTCTCTCTCTCTCTCTCTCTCTCCTTTCTCTCCCTCTCTCTCTCACACTCTCTCTCTCTCTTTCTCCATCTCCATCTCCGTCCCTCTCGGTGGATATAAGAGTTTGCTGCGCCACCGATGTTGCACGCCCCGGAAAGAAGGGTTTTCAGGTGGGAGGTCTGTCTCACCTTGACTAGGGTGGGGGGGGGGGGGGGGGGGGGGGGGAGCGGGTGTGGAATGGGCATGGGCATGGGCGGAGCGGCTAGGGGGGAGGAGGGTGGCGACGGTGTCGTAGGAAGGGGTGGATGCAGTGGAGTTGGCCAGTCTAGTCCTACGCCACCACCGCATGCCACCGGATACCTCGGCCAACCGGATCTCTGGCCGGGCAGGCGGCGTACCGCGGCCGGGGGGGCGGGATGTTACCATTGACCCATTGTCAGAGGGAAATGACAGGGTGCTTGTTTCCCCCCCTCCACTCTGCCCCCGGTTCCATTGACCACCATCGATCGCAGACAGCGGGCCGTCCTGCCGGGCTTGTCAGACAGAGCCCGTCCAATAGTGCTCTCCTCCCCGATCGATAGCTGCTCTATTAAAAGAAGAAAAAAAAAGCGGACGTCCTCCTCTAACCCCCCCCCCTCCCCTAGAGATGGAAATAAATGGCCCGTGGCTCACATGGGGACCAAACGCTTGTCTTATCCGGAGAAAACATCCACTCTTTCTCCTAAAGTGTAAATCGGCTAAACAACAACAACAGCGGGGACAGGGTGGACTAATTAATTTAGCGACTGCGCTTAAAAAAACAACAACAACCACACACACACACACACACACCCACACACATATACACCCACGCAACCACAAATAAACACACACACACACACTCGCACACACACCCACACACACACAACCACACACGCACCCACACACACACACACAAACACCCACACACACACTCCCCCCCCCCCCCCCCCCCCCCACACACACACACACACGCACAGAGACAGACACACAGCAGCGGCATTGTGTTTATTTATTTATCTTCAAGGTTGAAGACAGAAGCCAGGAGCCCGCGGGGAGCGCGAGCGCCGGCGTGCGCCCGCCGCCGGCGAGCCCTCCGCCAGGGCGGGCCGAGGACGAAGAGGAGGAGGAGGAGGATGAGGAGGACGAGGAGGAGCGGCGCATGCTGGCCAGTCTGCGCCGGGGGAGCGAGGAGCGCGGCGACGACGGGGAGGAGGGGGGGGGGGCGGGCCCCGGGCCCCGGGGCCTCAGTGCCTCCCAGATCCACCGCTGTGGCGTCAGCATCAGCATCAGCAGTGACGACGCCTCCTCCTTCTCCGGCGCCCCCCCTCCTGCGGTCCGTACGCCCTCCTCTCCCCATCGCACACACACACACACACACACACACCCCTCCACCGTCTCCGCCTTTACCCCATCACACACACACCTCCACCTTCTCCGCCTTCCCCCCCATCACACACACACCTCCACCCTCTCTGTCTGCTCCACCAGCCTCGGGCCTCCATCAGCCCCCTCCACCCTGGCCCCTCCCCTCCCCGGTCCCTTTATTCCAGTCAAAGTAGGCCTTTTGTCTAAGAACATCTTCACTTGACCGAGTACTCCTCCCCGTCTCCCTGAGAACCCAGTGACACACTTTCCTCTCCTTCCACTTTCATTTGATGGTTTTTTTCACCCACGATTGTGTTGACCTCATTCCCCCCCCCCCCCCCCCCCACTCCTCTCCTCCGACTGTCACCGCTAGCGCCGCTAGCTCCGCTAGCACCTGCCTTAATGTCACCGAGGAGTTGTAGGGGTCCGTGCACAGCATGAGAAGATAATGCAAATAGAAACGCGTCCCCCCCCCTTACCCCTCTCATCCCCCCTTCACTTGTTACATCCCCAAGATGTATCCCGCCGTATATTCTCCGTGGCGTCCTCTATGGCCTGAAAACTATAAAAGGGGTCGTTTGAAATGATCCCCCGAAGGCAAGGGGAACAGAGAGAGAGGCGCCGCGCGCCGCGGGCTACCGAAGGTGACATTTAGACGTGTTAGCCGTTAGCCGCGAGGGTCGTCGTTACGACCCCCCCCCCCGCATGGCCTTCTACCGGGCCCTTCCACCCCAACTCCACCCCGCCCCCCTAGCCCTCCATCGGTAGCCGAATCACATGTCCATCGGACTATCACTGTGACAAGTAATCCTGGGTTATCTCTTAATACACTGAGCTACGTCCCCGGCTCAACAGCACAATGCACACGGAGGAGGTGTGTGTGTGTGTGTGGGGGGATAATTGTCATTTAATATTCCCTCTTTTTTATAAGAGCCACGCTACGATGTGGCAGCATGTCCTTATCCTGGGGGCCCACGGTGTGTGCTTTCCTCATGGACACCACAGCAGTGTAGAGCATAGAGCGTGGGATTCAGAGACCCCCGTTCGGCCCGTTCTCTGTGTTGGGCGACGAGGAGCAGCCCAGCTCTCTGCTGCTGCTCCAGAAGCCTCCTCACGCAGGATGTGGCCACAGCATCCCCATCAGGCCTCCCGGGGAATTACACGCTCTGTGTGTGTGTACCCAATAAAATAAAATAAGGCAGAGAGGGAGAGAGAGAGAGAGTGATGTAGTCCGGAACAGTGACACTTGTGTAGTGCAGTGTTTCCAACTATACTTCTATTATTCTCCATTATAAGAGCAAACAACACAGCCCTAGCATCACACAAATGTTTTCATTGTGTCCCTGTAGCCTTCGCAGCAGGGCTTCTACTACCAGAAGGAGATGACCCCCCTCAGGTCCTCAAACCCAAGGTAAGCACACACCCCCCGCCCCCCCCCCCTCCAACCCACTTTCCAGCAGCAGTACAGCGGTTGTTGACAGAGACAAACATAACACAATACACTTTAATACGCTAATAACAAGGGGCCGGCGCGGTGGTAAACACACGGCGGACTACACTGTCAGCGGTCGATGAGATTGTGTTCTCCTCCCAGTGATTGAAAGACGCGCATGTTGGCCACGGAGCCCGGGTTCAGCCTTTTGCTGGGATTGGATTTGAGATCTGTAATCGGCCCTGGATAGTGATCAGCACCACCACCGATATTAAGACCTCAGCTGTGCAATAACTTGAGGACAAGAAGCTTATCTGTTCTGGTACCTACCTGCCGGAGACGAGAAATATTGAATTTTTCAGTCTAGATAAGCGCACATTGTTAATTAAAAATGTTCATGCTGTTTTTTTTGCAACTCTTTTTATAGATATACATAGATGTGTAGAGATGTGTTATTACAATAAGTTGGCCCCTTTTTTTTTTTTTGTCTATTTGGATTTTTATGTAAAAATGTGAGGGTGTTGATGAATATATATATATCTGATATATTCCTCAGTAACATTATAGCATTCCTAGTATGCATTATAATTCGATGACGGGGAATATATACATTTGTGCGCATACTGTACACATTGATATGCATACAATACAATAACCAGTGCTGGCTGACAGTCGATTATTTCCCCATACATATGCACCATATATCTCCACATTTATACCACCACATCACTTTGCGGTCCAAAGCACAGTGATAATTAATGGGCTCCACTATACGGCCGCTAATATGCATGGGCAGAGGAAGAAGAAGACGAGGATATTACTGGATGTCTTTGCAGTATAGATGTGTATATATAGACGCCGGGTGCAGACAGAGTCCAATTAGAAAGGGTTTTCAACCTCTTGATCCTCTCCACCTGTTCCTCCACCCTGGCTGCTCCATCTGCTTATCCCTGGTATTTAGCTATGTATTTATTGGTGTATTAGAGAGGGAGAGGTGGATGAGCGGCACAGCCCGACTGGATTCTGGAGAGTGCGTTTATCCTTCCTCTGTGTGAACATGGGGGCGCGTTACATAGTGTGAGAAAGGCGTTGCATCACGATCTCTTCCCCTTTTCAATAATGCAACCCCTCCGTCTCTCTCTGTGATCATCACGCGCTGCGGTTACCGGATGAGAGACGCCAGGGACCCGCTGCGGACATGTGTAGCTCTCTGTGTCGTATGTTTTGCTAACTGTCATTAGCTGTTTGTTGATACGTTTTGCTGTGCTTTTCTTGTTGTTGTCACCAGAGAGTCACTCTCCATATTTGTTTGGCTTTTGTTCTATTTCTAACTATATAGATTTCTCGCCTTTTGTCTCTCTTCTTTTTTTTTTCTACTGCCCGCCGCTATCCAACCATCCAACAATTAAGTCTCATCTTCTGGGCCCCCAGAAACAAACGGCGCTACAGACTTCATAGCCAGCCTCACTTCCAAAAAGGCTCAGAATAAACCATCCCCAATTTAAATTCAGCAGAGGCGCCATAGACTAAATGTTGTTTGCTGTTTCCTTGGGTTTCACGTTTCAACACATTCTGAGGACACTTCGTCAGTGTAATGTATTCCGGCTCCGGGGATACACTTGCCCCCCCCCCCCCCCTACTCGCACACCACACGTCCCCAGACAACTGGGTCGGTGCAAGTCAAGTCTTTTAGTTATTTTGTGCGGTCTGGTTCTGTGTTTAACGGCCATGCCTGATTACAGCTCCTTCACAGGCTGTCATGACCATGGAAAATAAGAGTTTAAGTAACAAGGTTGTTCTTTTTTTTTTCATCGTCAACACTTCACGGCACGTGTAGAAGGGCCTTTATATACGCTTGTGTTCCGAACACATGTTTACACGCACAAACACACGCACACTCACACACACACACTCACACACACACAATCTCACACACACACTTACGAGCACACACACACACACACACACAATCACACACACACACACACACACACACACACACACACACACACACACACACACACACACACACACACACACACACACACACACACACACACACACACACACACACACACACACACACACACACCCAACACTATTGTATTTCCGTCAATACGTGAAATACATACGGAGTGTCCTACAGCTCAATGCGCGGTGCTGCCATCACTGAATTTCACTTAACAACATGCCGTTCCTGGGGGGTGATGTAGCAGAAACCATTGTCCTTGAAAATAGCTTCCATTAAGTCTCTGACTACACCCTGCCCACCGTGGAGGGAGCGCGGGGCGGGGGGTAAATGGCTGTGTTCAGACAGGAAAAATGGAGTGGAATAAATTACGTTTCCTGTATGGGGATGATGTATCTCTAAAGGACTCCAGGGCAAACGGAGTAGGACGTTTCAGGGAGGGGGGAGGGCGAAAGATTTTTTATTTGGGAGATGAGGTTTAAATGGAGTGCTTTTTGGTAAGATACAAGTTTGGTGTATCGAAGAGAAAAGAAGAAATACTGTTGTGGTGGGGTTGTGGGGGGGTTCTTCTTCTAGAAGGCTGAATAAGCCAGCTGGCTCCATTGCTTGGTGGATCATCCACTCCTAGGTAAAGTGTGGCATTGACCTGTGTGTTGTTATTCTGACCACGTTCCCAGAGAACGAGAGTTGTA
>NC_079424.1:7341312-7413812 GCF_026213295.1 Gadus chalcogrammus
ACACACTAAACACGATGGGGATGGTGTGGTTGGAAGTGCTCCCAATTTAAAACCACTCTCTCCTTGATTAAAGAGTAATGAAGCACTAGATTCTGCTTATTTTTTTCTTAAGAACTTCTTAGGATAGGATTTTCCATGGTTTGGCCTTCTTGGAATTGGCTCAGCGGTTCTGTTGTCTTATGGTGCGCTGGGTGGAGATAGAAAGAGTATTTACTTTAAATCCTCAAAGACACATTGACTGTGTGGATCTCTTACTGTAGATAATACTGTGCGGTTAATCACTGGTGAGAGTATCCCTCGCTGAAAGTCAAGAGGTTGTTGTTTACATAGCAGTGTATTTCTCAATGGAGGCCATAATGCCGCCATGCTTGCTTGTTCAGTAATAATTTTCGTTTAATTTTCTCTAAAAGAAAATGATCAACCATGTATTCACCAGTGTGAAATAATCATCAAACTGTATTCACTAGAGAGAAATTGACATCCTTAACTGTCATTGGGTGTCTGTTTTTCTCCAGGGATATAAAGAGGGACTGCTGCCAACTGCCGTCTACTTTTTCTCTACGAAACGTGTGAGTTTTTAATAGAGGCGCAAAGCTCAAAACTCACACATGTATCTATTAATTTATCTATCACGACAACAGGGTTTTATTACAACACTATTTATTTACTTGTCTTCAGGTACATCTTGGATACCAGATATGACACTGCCACTGGTTAAAACAAATTAAATCTGTATTCATTTTCATTTATTTGTTCATTTGGTTAGAGATGAGCACAGTTCTGGTTTGCCTTTAGCTATGGTTTGAGACGGGTCTAAGGGGGATAGGTAAGGCTCTCCCTTATTACAAAGTTGTAGGCTATTCCAACATTCACTCCCCTCTACTGACAGCAGTTTGTCCAAACATGATGCGGCTTTACAGCCCCTCACTGTGCCCTCTAGTGGTGCGATGCCACTCAGCCCTCTGCTTAATTAGTCAAGTTAAAGGATGTGGAGAGCAAGCCCATGCAGAGCCTCATACATAAAACAACCATTCATTTTTTAAACATATTTAACATTTCTGAAACCTTCCCAGCACCAAGGCTCCCAGTGAGACAACGTCACAGAGTGTGCCATCCCTTTGGACAGACAGACAGAGACGGACAGACAGACAGAATTAAAATTAGACATGGCGTGCGGCAGGGCGGCGGTCTGGCCTTCCCAGGCTCTGAGCCTAAGCTGCGTCGACGGCGTCGGAACCGCCCCACTGTACTCCCGCTGTTTCCTCGATAACAGACAACAATGCGTGGAAGAACGGAGAAGGGACACACTACACAGAGCGCCCCGGCTAATTTTAGAAAGCCGCGATTTTTTTTATCTGCCAGGGGAGATGACACGCTGGTGAAGGGTTCAACATTTAGGCTCTGAATCTAAAAGCACCAGCCCCCCCCCCCTACCCGCTGCACTCAGCAGGAGCTGGCTGTACACTCCGTCTCTCTCCGCCTTCACCTCGACTCGCACTTCAATGAGTCACCCGCTCGTGCACGCTTTCTAGAGTTCATGTCTGCGATGATGAGGACGTGAACGTTTTTTTTAAAGTTGGACTGCTTATAAATCATATTCATACAATATATCTATATGAATATGATTATACATGTATATATATTTATATAACTATATGATATATATATATATATATATATGTATATAATATAAAAGGGATACATGGTTTATTGGATGAGCTTTGTGGGACTGCGTAGGTGTGTGTATAAATTGGATATTTGGCGGTGGATGTACCAGTCTAGCCAACGAATGTGCCAGGTCAGGTCAGGATTAACCTTTAAATGCGTCATTCCAAAAAAGGACGCAAGGCCATGACAGAGAAAAACACATTGGAAGAATACAACAAAAAAGATGACAAACAAACAACAAACATATAAGACGACCTTGGAGTCGAAATGGCTGAGCTCCTCTCAGTTAGTATGCAAGACACTTTCAGGATTATAAAAACTCATACTAGTGTTCTGTCCACTATCTGTCTGTGCAAGTGTGTGACGCAAGCCAGTGTAGCCTGGCTGGCAGGGGGGATGTGTGGCAGGGGTTCTTGGGGTGCAGGAGTAAGATTCTCCTTAACAAAGAGAGACGTAGAATACTGGCTGGCCAGAATTTCACCTGATCACTTATAGGATGAGATTTTATTGATAACGTTATTGAAATAACTATCGATTAGCACTGACTAGAGATAAGTCCACGTCATCATAAGCCACCATGCTACTTGAAATGTTACACTTTAAATGGTGTTATTACATGGTATATTGTGTTATATATATTATATATGTAATTATTTTTTTTAGCACACAGTGTGTAACAGCATAATCTTCCTGCGCCATCAGTGCTTTAATTAACATGACCACTAATGAAGTCGCTTGCCCGTATATTCCTCTAATGAGAGCCCCTGTTATGGGGGCCTCTTATGTTTTATGAGGTGTGTAACTGCCACGGCCATTACGCTAACTGGTCTTAGGAGGAGCATTTAGCGATGGCGTTGTTGGTGGTTGTCGTCAGGGGCCGAGGTGGTCCGCAGGGTGGGATGTTAGCACAGCTGTCATTCTCTGAAGGCTCATCTTCCTTTACATACGCTGTTTCTAGGTGAGCCGCGCTCACTTTGAAACCACTCAAGTTTAACATAGTCGTTTCAAAGGGGGGGTATTTATAGTCTGACGTGTCCGACTGTCACCGTTGAGTTGCAGGATTTTCCGTGCTGCACAGATGCTTGCTGGAGCTGTTTTGGATCTCGGTCCAACTTTGAGAAGTGTGAAGAAAAAGAAGGAGAAAGATCAGGGGAGTATGACAGACTGTTTTATCTCTGTGTCTACTCTAATGCCTGATGTTGCGCTGCAGGCACATAGACCTGCTACCATTAAAATGCTGCCGCTGACAAAATATTGTCATGCGTGCTGCACTCACTCAGTATGTGTTCATAATGATCATCGCTGTTTTTGGTCACAGGGGGCTCGGCTGTTTAATTGATAAAGGAAATGCCTTACAACTCCATATCGTTTTTAGTGTTTGCTATTCCTTCTTTGTACTATTAGCTGACATCAG
The DNA here is from genome assembly GCF_026213295.1 of Gadus chalcogrammus. Classification (NCBI taxonomy): domain Eukaryota; kingdom Metazoa; phylum Chordata; class Actinopteri; order Gadiformes; family Gadidae; genus Gadus; species Gadus chalcogrammus. The sequence goes on from NC_079424.1 coordinate 7,344,395, forward strand.
ATTTGTCTTCCTACAATAATATTTCAAAAAGTATGACCTATGAAAGGAGAGGAAGTTGAAATGAAGCATGGTTCGCTTACTGTCAAGTAGCTCAATGTTTTATAAAACATTGGCACGTGTTTGATATAACACTGAAACGTCTTTGATAATAATCCTTGTTGAGAAAAGATATAGGTCTATCATTTCATTTCAGATATGCCCTGATGTCTTAAAAGGTTTACTACATTCCATCACATGATTGTACCTTTCTATATTAGTACACCAACAAAACGAATATATAATGCCCTTTTGCTGGGCGTTGTTAAACTTATTGTATGTGAGTCTTATTTTTCATATGTAGGATATATATTGATTATGTTTTATAAGGCTGCTTTGTTAGGTGTATTATAAATCCTGTGACCTATTCAGAAGGCCTGTTTCCATTCTAATCAATTAAAAAACAGAAGCAGCCTTTCAAAAGTATCAAGCTGTGTTTGCGTGTCCTCCATATGATATGTAACCTTCTCTTTTCACAGTTTGAATTGACTCACTTGGAAAGCGTCCATCAGGCCTGTCACAAACATCTCGACACGTTCTCGTTACACTTAGGCCCTCTGTGGGTTCTTTGAGGTATTGCAACATGTACCAACGGATTACCGGATAGTGATCTCATCCGACTTAAATGGTCTAGCTATGTGGATTCCTCAACACCACCCACACACACACAGCCTTATATCACACATATATTAGTTTTGATCTGTTGACTTTAATTTTATATGATTTGAGTTGTATTATTGCGTCAGGAAAATGTCCTTGGAGCCTTGCATATTTGTGATCTGAGATGTCTGAAATCAAACACAAGGATGTCAGTGTATTGCCAACTCTTCAATGAGGAGACGGGTTGTATCATGGGTGGTTTTGTGTTGGTTTTCCCTGGAGAATTCCTCCTCATAATAATAGTAATAATGATAATAATAATAATATAAAGAATGAAGTGCATTTCATGGCACACAAATGCACTTTACAAATGTTACAAACTCACAGGTTTGAGACAACAATGAAGACCGAAATAATTCACACCGCACGTCAAGACAAAGCCAGCAACACATACGCGGCAGCGCACACGCACGCGCACACACCGTACGTCAAGACAAAGGCAGCGACACACTAAAACGTTAAAACGTTATGTTTTTTAACCTAACGGCTCCGCCATCGACACATCAACTTTTTGACGTAGGCCATGGTGCCGAATGGACGGACGGACCCACAATGCATTTCGCGAGCGCCTCATGCAAAGTCAATTAGATCCGTCGACGGACGGAGGCAGTGTGAACAAGCCTAGTCCTGATATTCTCCAGATGGGCCGTATGTGTGAACAACATATTCTGACATTTGTACCCTGAAAATCTCCCAAATAATACTGAGGTAGTATTTTCTCTGTAGGAAATGTAAATAACTTTATATGTGAATGAGGAGTAGAAAGTCTGTATTTCTCACACCACTTCAGTGGGCGCGTCAGCCTGTTGCCTTTTGTTCGCTGAATGGTTAAAAATATTTAAATGTTGGCACTGCTTTTAAGAGTAATTTGTGGTGAACGAACGTTATATGTTATAGGCAAAATGTTTTTATACTGTGCTCAGAAATGTGTTACATTATTGACTATGGTCTGTATAACGGGTTAGAGCCCCGTGGGAGTGTGTGGGGATTGTGGCTGGTTGAAGCAGCCTCACCTGGCTGAGTCTGATTGGACTCTGGGGCTGGGTGAGGCTGCACACCTGTTGCACATTGAGTAATCAGTGTGCACAGGTTAAACCAGCCATCTCCATGCCAGTTGAAGAGAGATCTCCTGCATAGCAGGCGACTGTCATATTCATATTCATGTTCTATGTTCAATGTTCATTTTCTTCCGATTTTACAATAAACCTAATTTCTAACAAAAACACCACCACCACGACCCTGCTTCCTTTTCTGGAAGAGCCCAATAAGCCCCCTAGGTCGGTTTTGGCAATTGGCTTTGCTACAGAGACATACTGTTAGGTATGGGCGTGGATGCAGGATGAGGCATGCATTTGCATCCTGGTTTGCATTTACCCCAAGCATGACTGGGCTGGGATTATCTCCTGGCTATAAACACAAAGTAACACTTATCGCTTGCATTCCCTCAAGTGTCCCATAATGACTTGTGATATTATGATAAATACAATTATATTATACTATTATATATAACCGTTATAAGACGCCGAGAATTGGCGCGCTGCCAGCCGCTGTCACCGAGGGGGAGAGGAGAGTTGACGGAGAAGATGGCGGTTGACCTAGTTTCAAAGTTAATACCGTTTACTTACTCGGTGTGAAAATGACCACACCCCGGCAACCCTAGTCTGAATGTTGCAGTCATGAGAAACAAAGGTGAGCTCATTTATTTTTTCATTTACATTTAGGGCATTTAGCAGACGCTTTTATCCAAAGTGACTTACATTAGTCAGAAGAAAGAGAACATATATCACTATAGGTACAGTAAAGATATTCATAGAAACAAGTGCTAAGTATTTACAATTGCTAGGATAAGCCATTCCCATACAACAAGGTAGCTTGGTTAAGATGCTACACAATACTAAGTACTGGCAAAGAGCACATTGGAGCGGTCTCAGTCACATTGCATTATGATGTTTTATGGTACGTGGTGTGCTTCTGTAGTTTTAATTGTGTACATCGCCACCGTTGCTGCTGCCACTGTGATGCTGAAGGAATTCTACCACACCAAAGAATATGGAAGAATCAAAGCTATTAGGTTTGGTGAGAAGATTAAAATACTTGTATAATAAATTTAAATGCAGAAATACCGATGGTTAAAAGCGTTAAAACCGGTATGTCCTGCTTTGGTTTAACAGCTGCAAACTTATTTTTTCCTTTAAACAATTGAAACAAAGGGGACTGAGTTGACATTGTATTGCATGCATGGAGACCTGCTCAGAACATCTTCAGAAATATCCATCTCCAACCAAAGAGGAGGAGACCTAGTCCTATTCTCTCTATATGTAATTAGTTATTACTCATATTTATTTAAATTCTTTGATAGAACTGAGTAAATATAGTTATTTTAGCTTTTTTATTATATATAATTACAATTACAATTAGGGCATTTAGCAGACGCTTTTATCCAAAGCGACTTACATCGGTTAATACACACATTGACACACCGACGGCAGGAGCAGTTGGGTTAAGTGTCTGGCTCAGGGACACATCAACGCAGCTTGGAGGAGCTGGAGATCGAACTAGCATTCTAACTTTCGGTTACAAGGCAATTGCTCTACCTCCTGAGCCGACTCACACATATGCTGACATGTTAATATAATATAAACTATCCAAGGCTAAATTGATCTGTTAATTGGTAGGACTAGATACGTTTTTTTACTTCCTCCTACCCCCTTTCGAGCATTTGGCAAGTGTGACTGTTTTTGCTTGCTGCTTGCTTGCTGTTTGTCTTAATTATTCATCTACTACCATTTTAACTTTGTTTTTATTACTTACATGTTCGAAATAAAGGCATTCAAACAATGAATCAATCAATCAAAAACGTGAAGAAGTGTGACCTCTCCGAGGATTGCCCTCTGAGCCACTATGCACTCCGGATCAAAAGTGGCGCAGCAAACGCTGTGGGTCCAAGCATCTGCTTCGAAGGAGACATGTATGTATATTGATTGGCTCTGTATTGATGATTGTTAATTCAATTTCCAGAAATGTAAAATATTGTAACCGAATCCATGCTATGAATGATTTTGCTTCTGCCAACAGTGTTATGAGTCACGGTTTGAGAAACGTGGGGCCAGGACTCAACATAGTGCAAGTCCATGGCAAGTTGAAGGATTTTTGATCATCGTAGGCCTAAAAGTGTTATACTCTGCCCCTAATTAACTAACACCAAACTATAGTTGTACAATGTTTGCTATATTGTTGGTTAACTGCTCTGTTGGCCAAACCCAATTAATTGTCAACAATTGCAAGAAACTTCATCCGACAAAAGCCATTGTCATGGGGGATGGGGACACACTGTTGGGTTTGTTGGCGTTTTTGGAGTTCCCTAAAAGGGAATACGATGGTGATGTGTTCTGACTTTGCTTGTTCTGTCTCAGGTAACAACGGAACAATTAAGAGGTTTGACTGCCTTGACGCAAAAGATGGCAGTAAGAATGTTTATCTCTATTTATTCAACCATTATCACACTAGAGGGAGTGTTGTTATACTGAATATCAGCACACCTGGGATTCCTAAGCCAAACAGTTCTACAGGTGCTATTTATTGGTAAACAGTAAATAAGCAACAAGAAATAACAATTTGGTAGTTGATTAAATGTGGGATTTGGGAGACTCACACATTTTCTACACACACGCTTGCTACTTGCTAGGCCTACATGTTATCGCAGGGCAGTTGCTTTGTGCTTTGTATGTACATTTATCGCTTTGTTTCCATTTTTCGTGCAACCAGTGAGTCAACAACTTAGTATCATTCATGTAATTAATGGTTATTTTAAACACCAGTAAAGCAGAGCTTTGCACATATAGTTAAAAGTTCCAGTGCTGTTATACTCTAAACAGCACTCATGGTGTGCTTCTTGTTTGAGTGATTCGGTCCTCCATTATAACTATTTGTGTGTCTCTGTCTCTGTGTTATTATAAGTGCCTGGGGACACTTTAACTGACATGATAGAAATTGTTCCAGGGACAATCGTTTTGGTGGCATCTTTTGATGACGTTTCTGCAATGTAAGTTCCATAGCTCTCCAATAAACAAGTGAACACACATACACACACACAACGTTTCAATGGCTGATTGTGGTGGGGTTCTTTATGCTTCTTCTCAGGATGCCAGAGGAGTCGAAGGATATATTGGTTAGATTAGGAAGCACACTAGTCAAACGGATCAAATACAGAGACACTTGGGTTTTCGCCGGTAGTTCTGGCATGACCAGCCCATTTGAAGAGGTGAGTGTTCCCGGCCATTGACCTAGTCTTGTCCACTGTGTGTGAGTGATGCATTCCCGTCCCTCGTTGTCTCTCGATTGACAACTCCATCAACCAATGTCTGTCCTAGTTATTGTAATTCGGCTTTGATAAAACCATGTTGGATTCGCAACAGGGGAAATCCATTTCATCGACATGGAGGGGTAGATTGAGAACGGGTTCAGTCAAGGTGAAAGTTAGAATTTGTTAATTTTAGGTCCTAGTGCAATACAACCAGTGACATTTAGATACAGCTTAGAAATGGTTGTCAGATAACGATGCATGATTTTAGGTGTTAGGTCAAGGGATGTGTTTATGTGTGTATGTATAGGAGTTCAGGATTCAACACGTTGTTTGCCTAGTGTTCTACAGGAATACATGGTGTATAGAGAGACTATGGATTGATACAGCACATAGCCAATTAGAGGATTGAGGCCTTGTGAGACCAACCTGGGGTATCCGCCTAGCCCTGCCTTATGTTATACAATGTGGATGTCACACAGCCGTGTAAACATAAGTGAAAAGCTTCGCTGCCTGACGATTCAGGAATATCTTTGCTTTCAGCTAACGCCCAACGATGAGAAGACCAACAAATATGGAGGCTGGCCTGCAATGGCAGAGGTGTCCGGCTGTTTTCCAAGGACGCTCTGATCAGTGGGAGAAGGTCACAGCGTCAATTATTAAGGCTTCATTCATAAACCAGGAATCAACTTTGGTTAATGCAGTAATAAGCAATAATTTGATGTACCATTAGCTTATAGGGGTGGTGTGATATGGTTAGGGGAAGGGATGGTTGTCTTATGATTAGGGTTCTAAATAACATCAAAAAACCTTAGTTATTATGAACAACATTACCTCAGTTAACATGGACACTATTAGCAAACATCATCACCATTAGTAGACGATTAAACCTGTTACTCATTGGATTACTGCATGAACCAGTGTTAATAGTTAATGTATAATTATTATTTAGTGTTAACGAGACGTAAACAGGTTGGTTTATTTATTAAAAGGGAAATGTTCATACTGTGTGAAATCTATTTGTACATATGAGAACACATAAATTATGTGTTTGAGGATAGACCACACAACTATAAAATATGTAAAGCATAGCTACTGCTAATAATAATTATGATATAACAAATTATGGCCTACTGCTAATTACAATACATACTGCTAATACCAATGATTATTGTTTTATTCATAACATAATAAGGATATGTTAATGGGAGATGTGAAGCCACTAAAGGGATTCACTGTCATCTTACCTAATACACCTATTTGCTAAGGATGATTCATTCAGTGGTTTGTGGCAATGCAATTAGCTACACACATAACGACTTTATTGTGGTTTGGCTAACACTCCCCTCATTATCTACTTATAGAAGTTGGGGAAAGTAACTCCTAACCTGCCATACACATCGAGCTTTATATTAGAGAATACTTTTTCCAAGGGAAAGATTATTTATTACAGACTAGATAAAGAAATTAAGACTTTGACCATGTAACGGTGAAAGATCAATAATCATTTCCACAGACTTTAATCTATCATAAAAGCTAAATAAAAGTCACATATCAAAATGTGATAACTTACTTTCTGTCGATACAAAATATCTATCAATATTCAATTCATATCAATAGCAACACTACTGTAAATAGCTAAATCGTAAATGATCATATTGTCATGTATATAATATATATTTTATTTAGCTGTCGTGTACTATTTAGTCGCAACAGTCTGTTTCCTCTGTGGGAGAAACATAGTTCTATAAGCTCCCAGCACATAGTGGTTAATGCAACAGAAGCAGTCATGTGGACAGCTTGCCTTTGGCTGTACATGCATTTAGAAGGAACCATATGAATTAAAAATAAAAGCTTAATTTTTCAACATGTCATCATGAATATGTGGGGAGGACACTTTTTTTCCGGGGAACTGTTTCCTTACCAGGGGGAACTGTTTACTTACCAAATACAACGGTTGAATTGACTTTGCATACCATTTCAATGGGGATGTTTAACTTAATCATCTAATCATTGTAGATTGTTTACTCTTCTTCTTCCTCAACGCCCATTTTGAATTTGAAAAGAGTCAAACACAACCATGAACCGATGTGCTACCACCGAGTTAACAATGTTTTCACATTCACTATTTGGAGTTGTGTGCGTGGTTTCCCAGCAGGAACGTACTGAAAGATGATTAGAATAAAATGTCTTGTGCTTTTTCCTGTTCCAGCAATAAGGGCTTTTGTCATTATTTTGTATTTACTGTCATGATCTTTAGATCTTCTGGGATTTTTGTATTATATTGTATAATGCCTATCAGGATTATTTGTATTCATAAAGCTTTTATGTAAATCGTAGTTCCATAGTCTTTATAGACATAGTTTATCATAGGGTTTGGGTTGGATTAATTTATTAATTAAAGGGCATTTGAATGAACTAGGTTTATGATGTTGGTGAACTGTTGTATGCTCTAACTGTAATAGCCCCAAATCTGTAACCCCTATCACCTTACTTATATTACAAATATATGCACCATAAGCACTGTTTCTCATTAGGAGATTCTGTGCTGTCGTTAGCTTATACTAGCTTAGAGTACGGCTGACAAACAAAAGCATGCTTATGCTACATCATTATTAGATTTTGTCGAAACTAAAATAGAAAAACAGCCTAATGCATGGGCTGTTGATATATTTTAATTAAAATTAACAAAAAAGTGTCTGCAAATCTATTGAGCTTGTATGAGTGTAAGCGCTAATTGCATGAATAATTTATTTTTCCCACAAGCATGCGGTTTCCATTGCCAACTATTTGCATCTGTATTCTGTAATGTTTTTATATTTTCCTAGGGTGGAATATTATTTCTGCATGCTATTCAGTTGTCGAAATATATTGGGGAGAAGGTGATTTATTCTCACTCGCTTGGTTTTACTAATTTGTCATTAGGGATAATAACAGCAGGCCTACATGACAACATTAAGTGGACCAATGAAGAGAGTCGCACATCTTAGCAGTGATCACCCTTGAATGAGGAATGACCCAAGGAGGGTTTACAAGTGGGATGATAGTTAATGGATTTATTATGGCCACCAATAACCTGGGATAGGGCTAAGTGGATTTTCAAGCTAATTTATTAGGAACCTAGCTAATTACTTATTTGTAATTTACTGTCTTATCCAAAGCGACCTCCATGAATTCAGATATGCCAATGTAAAATCAGCCTCGAAATAATCCTGCCCTGATGACGGAAACAATTTCATGCACACATAATAGGTTAGATGATTGTTATTATTTGCATCGAATTAGGTAAATACGTAAGGCACAGATTAGCTACACAAACGGCCTTATTGCAAGCATGGACCGATTAAAGAAGATAGCAAGTGCGGTTCAGGACAATTGTAGTTACTTTGTTTCACCGCTAGATGGCACAGTAGCCCTTAGTTATCTTTTTCTAACTAGGTCAGGATGCACAAGCAAACGTTTGACACTACATTTGACGTGCACGTATACAATTTGCGTGCGCTATGAACAAAAAAATAAAAAAATAATAATAATACATTTCATTTATGGTGCCCTTTTCATCCGAAAATTTCAAAGGGCTACAGCTTAAAAGCAAGTGGATTGTGCTGCCCTCAAGGTGTCAGGGAGGGCATTCCACAGGCGTGGGGCGGCAGCACTGAAGGCCCTATCTCCCATGGTCCTATAGGTTCTAGGTATGTGGAGGAGGTTAGAGTGAGTGGAGCGGAGGGCGCGTGTTGTGTTATGGTGGTTGAGAAGTTCTTTGAGGTAGGGGGGGGGCATGTCCATGGATACATGGTGAGTGAGGAGGGAAACCTTGTAGTCAATCCTGGTGGAAACCAGAAGCCAGTGGAGTGACTGGAGGATGGGGGTAATGCGCTCATGCTTGTGCACTCTCATCAGGATCCTAGCTGCAGAGTTTTGTATACTATTGAAGACTCTGCAGGCTCTTGCTAGGGATCCCGATGAGTAGTGCGGAACAAACTTACGGATACTTTATAAAATACACATATTTTCAATAATTCATTATATACATAATTTTCCAGCATTATTTTATATTAAATGAACAATTATTCATTCCATTGTAATTTACTCAATTACTGGAAGAAACGAAATATCGATATTTCTTCATTCTAAACAAAAACAAATATAATTTCAAAAAGTGTTCCTACGCAAATTTTTTGCGATACACAGGTTTTTTGAAATAATTATCCAAATTAATACTAGTATAGGCAATATATTTTTAAAGTATTATGTAATATTTGTTGAAATACTCCGGCAGCAATAAATAAATCAAATAATCTGACCTAAATTTAGAAAAATCGGACATCTGGTGGCTGGCGAAGGCCTGTATAAGCATAACTCTATTCACTTCAAGATTCAAGATTCAAGATGGTTTTATTGTCATATGCACAACAATTACAGAGCAGGCGCTGGCAATGAAATTCTTTAGTCTTGGGCCTTGGGTCTGAATTCATTCGGCCTGAATGAAGTGATGCATGTCCTACCTGTCTGTCCACCTACCTGCCTGCCTGCCTGCCTGCCTAACTACCTACCTACCCACCCACCCACCTACCTGGCCACCTGTGCACACTGCCTTTACTGTCATTTTTGCATGACCGAAGTCCTCCACAAGGCTAGGCCGAACTATCGCTAAACTAGCAAACCAACCCAGTGTTTTGGGGGAGTGGCCTTAGAGGTTGGCTACTTCTAAATTGTGTTGACTCTGCATGGTCTCTCCAAAGTAGTCTACCCGAGCTCTCGGGATATAAGCCAAATTTAGGCTACAGAAAAACAAATCACATGTAAAAAAAAAAGTAGATAACGAGAAAGCAAATGCATAGACAAGAAGTTTTATTTCATTCCCTGCATTCATGTCTTCGTGGGTACAAATCTTCTTGCATGTTGATCAATGTCCCATGATGCACTGCATCCATACATTTGAGCTCAAAACAGCTTTTACAAAAAAGGATATACAATATATATGTATATTTATATATATATAATATACACGTGTTTCTTTATGCACTGGATGTGTTTGAATGGGTCAAAGAAACATCTTTAAAAAAACACAGCCAAGGAAAAATTCTAACTCCCCAGATTAGGTTCAACGTAAAGTCATTACTAAACAAAGTCATTAACATCAACCATCTAACTATTGCACATGTAACACAAAGCCCTTCATGCACAATTTGCATATCTTTCAAGATTTCAGTCATGGAAACCCAGAGTGATCGTCCTCATTTCCTCCGTATGATTATAGCTCTGATGACTTGACTCTGAGACAGGCCAATGGGAGCGGTACAAAATTGAACCAAACCAATGAATCAGTCGGCTCGCCTCATTAGCTTATTTGAGTGACACCCCGGCAAGTCTCGCTTGCTATTGGTCGTTAACAATCGTGGCCTTATTTTTTCTAAATGGTATGATCCGCCACAAGACTGAGCCTGGGCTGACCCTACTGTCTAACTATAAACACTATACCTGTATAGGGCTTGTACATTGTGACGTCAAATCGCATTGACTGCCTGCATTTTGGAAGCATAGGAGCAAATTAAGGTTATTGGTAGTAATTGTGTCGTGGCTGTTGTTTTGTAATAAATCGTGAAATAAATGTTCATAATGGGGAGACATTGTTGCGTTTGAAACTGCCCCCAGCGTTTCTCATGCGAGACGTGGAAAAACAAAGATTGGATTTGCTTAGGTTATGGTATGTTTGCATCGATTTAGTAGCACTCCCTTAGTCATCACAAAACGGCGGGGTATCGCAAACAAAAAAAATCTGTACAAGCCCTATAGGCCTTTATCACAGAGGTTCAGGGGAAAACAGGTGTATCATATGACGTTCACTATGGGCAATGGCATGCCTATCCATTAAGAGCCACAGCTGTTCTCTGTTTCTAACCCTACTATCCCTCTGTGATTCTCAGTGATCGGATGAAAGATTGTGGTCTTAAAGAACGCTAGTGGTGCAACATAAAAACGTAAGCACAGAATGAAGGAGAAGAACAAAAGGTGTAAACTAACACAGTACAAGACATCAGGTTTTCAAGGTCATAATCAATGCAGAGGTGTTCAAAAGGTAGTCCAGCCGTGCTCCTTCTAATCCCTTTCCTTTTTTTTTAGTTTCCCTTCATGTATCAACGACATTACTTCTGGTATAACTCACTTCACATTATATAGTTCAGAATTACAGTATTACATCATTTTCAATCAATACAACAGAGTAATAAGTAGCATGTGTGCATGTGAGTGTGCGTGTGTGTTTGTGTGTCTTAATAATAACTGATCGTCGTTCATGTAAACATATTAATTCCACCAGGTCATGCAAACAAGAGAGACCAAACAAAATAAATCAATCATAACGTGTTCCACTGGAGGTGCACTGTACAGTTCGCTGAGGGCTCAGACTCAGATCCCTCTGAGGTCGGGGGGGGGGGGGGGGGGGGGAGGTAGGTAATAAAGTTCAGTTATTTAAATTGTTTATAAGCCCTTAGTTAAGGATAAACTAATCGTTACCAAAACATATATATGGATATTAGTAGATGACCAATAAGTGCTCATGTCCAATATCTGGGTTGGATAATCCCACTTTTGATGTCACTAGAGGGTCAATTTCAACATGACTTGCACAGGCTAAATACAGCTGGTGGTAAAATAGGGGCTGTTTAACATAGTTAGTAACAATGATTTGTTGATGATTAGTTCAGTTAACCAAAGGCTTATAGATGACTCGTGACTGATCGTTATATTAAGAGTTACCACGCGGTCTCATGGGCCAGTCTCCGTGACCGAGTCATCTAGCCACCATCAGACTCATTCTCACACTCTGAGGTCCATTCGGATCTTAGTTTGAGCCTCTGCCAAATGAAAATAAAAACGTTACATCCCTTTTGATATTTATAAAAGTTGCTACCCCCTCCCGAACCCCTACTGAAGCATGCAGTCACTTGGCGTAGGCGGAAGCTCTCCTCACAAACCCAGTCCGAAGCGTTCCTCGTAATTTCAACTTTCCAACATGTCTGCTGAGTTGCACAGATTAAAACAACAAAGGGCTAAGCGGATTATAAAATCTTCAGTATAACACAAGAGGGGGAAAAAAAGGGGCAAGTGACGTTAACCTAATCCAACATGGCCGCGATACTTCTGTCGCCTACACAGGAAGACTCTGAGTCTGACTGAGTCGGTTTGGTTAAGGCCCGGGCAGTCTGTCACGTTCGGAGCAGAGCCTCCGGTCAGCTGCGCGCGGAGCCAACATGAATAGAGTTGGATGGAACTCATACAGGACATGAAAGAACTATTGTGTGGAAGAAAGAAAATGGGGGAAAAACCTCACATCAGCGGTGGCTATTTAGGCCAGACTTTGTGTGAGGCGGGGTCAACCACGGACGCGACAACCTCAGCTTAATGTTCCGATCGGGATACCATCTCTGTACTCTAAACGACTTGTTAATATTAATTCATCATGGAACAGATGTTCATGTTGCCCGGACGTTTTTTGCGAGGAGGGTTTTTTTGGACAAGCCTGCTCCTAAGCACACTTTAGCATAGAGCTGCTGGGCTGCGCCCGCGTTGGGGGGATAGGGGGATTATCTGGCACTGGGCGCTGCGTTGTAGCTCAGTACCGTCATGGTGGGCAGGAAGGGTGTCGGCGATGGGACGGGAGGCCAGGGAGGGAGGGGGGGGGGGGGGAGGGGGGGGGGGGTCTCAGACGCGGCTGGCCGGCCGGCAGCAGTAGGTACAGCTTCTCAGACTGTCCCGGTCCACGCTGCCATCCGCGCTACCACGGCGACCGTCCTCGTAGTGGGACACTGGAGGAGGGAGGGAGGGAGGGGGAGAGAGGGGGAGGGGGGAGAGAGAGAGAGAGAGAGAGAGAGGGGGATGAAGAGAGAGAGGGAGGGAGAGAGAGGGGGAGGGGGGAGAGAGAGAGAGAGGGGGATGAAAAGAGAGAGGGAGGGAGAGAGTGAGGGGGTGGGTGGGAGAGAGAGAGAGGGGGAGGGAGGGAGAGAAGAGGGAGGGAGCGAGAGAGGGGGAGGGAGGGAGAGAGATACAGAGAGGGAAAAGGGAGGGGGGACAGAGAGACAGAGAGAGAGAGAGAGAGAGAGAGGAGAGAGAGAGAGAGAGAGAGAGAGAGAGAGAGAGAGATTGAGAGAGAGAGAGAGAGAGAGAGAGAGAGAGAGAGATGAGGGACTATCAACAAAGGAAAAGTGTGTGTGTGTGTGTGTGTGTGTGCTTCGGTGTCTGTGAGTCATGTTGCATACATAGGCGGTCAGGGTATTTGACCTGGCCCCCGGTCAAAGGGTTCTAGGTTCAAACCCAACTCTATGCCCTCTGCCTGTAGGCCTCCTAACCCAACCTGCCCACTAATGAGATTCCTCCCTAGAAACAAAACCCTTCATAAAAGACTCAATACAAAAGGAGACTCACAACTCTCTTGCTCTGCGTGGACTACATCTTCCTCTTCATCCTCCTCCTCCTGGGGCAGCATGAGGGCGTGGCAGGGGCTGGTGGGCGTGGTCTGACTGGGCCCGTCCACGGTGGTGGTCAGCTGCAGCCGCCGCATGTGCCTCACCACCGCCGTGGCATTGAAGGCTTGCTGGGGGGGAGGACAGAGAGAGAGAGAGAGAGAGAGAGAGAGAGAGAGAGAGAGAGAGAGAGAGGAGAGGAGAGAGAGAGAGAGAGAGAGAGGAGAGAGAGAGAGGGGGAGAGAGAGGAGAGAGAGAGAGAGGAGAGAGAGAGAGGAGAGAGGAGAGAGAGAGAGAGAGAGAGAGAGAGAGAGAGAGAGAGAGAGAGAGAGAGAGAGAGAGAGAGAGGGAGAGAGAGAGGGAGAGGGAGAGAGAGAGAGAGACTCAGATGACCGGATCCTGTCACAAAGGTTTAAGACCATCTGAGCCTGTACCGCAACACGACATACTCAGAAGTAATTCAGGGTTCTGCTTTTGAATGAAACGTTATGTCTGCACTGGCATCTTTGTCCACTTCCTTTTAGACTACATTTATCTTTGACTTTATTCTTTCATAGACTGCGCTTTAGTCATTTCTAAATCTGATTCATGTCTTTGTAAAGCATCCTAAATGGCCATTGTGTGGCTGCTATATAAATGAACTTGCCCTGACCAAATGGACCTTTCCCTCACGTCAGATGTTTGTTTGTGTGTCTCATAGCTTATGGTCTCTTTAAAAGGCACCCACCTTCCACTTGCTTTTAGCAAAGTTCTTTTTGATCTGAGCGCTGACGGACTCGTGGATGTTCTTGTCCAGCGCGGTGTCCCCACAGATCCTGCCGAAGCCCCCACAACATCACAACCAAATCAAAGGGGACAGCACCACAAACCCAACTCACAGAAACATAATGCGGAAGTGTGTGAGAAATGGATACAAATGATTGAGGTGTGTGTGTGTGTGTGTGTGTGTGTGTGTGTGTGTGTGTGTGTGTGTGTGTGTGTGTGTGTGTGTGTGTGTGTGTGTGTGTGTGTGTGTGTGTGTGTGTGTGTGTGTGTGTGTGTGTGTGTGTGTGTGTTCTACCAAGGGTGTTGAAGGGCCAGCTCACACGTATATCTCTTCGAAGGCTCTTTCTCCATCAGGTGACAAATAAAGTCTTTGGCTGCAAAGGCAAAACTATTGATTACATTTTCCACGTATACAGCGACTAATAATCCATCTCTCACAACCCTTTTATGAATGTTTTAACCACCATGACTTAACAGCTACCAGAACAAAGAGTATTTAGTTAGGATCCTCATATTTATGTATCATTTTTATTTTATTATTTTACCAGGAAGGATAAGATGTTGTTGGATAGATGTAAGTGGATTATTCAGGTGGAAAAACAAAGCTAGCAAAAAAAATACCTTTTGGTATAATAATCCACTCGTTATCTCAGTCACATTTCCTTTTCCTAATCTAACCCAGTTAAAAGCTTACGTATACTACGGTGTTGTTCGATGTACTTCTTACCTGAATCTGAGATGTCATCCCAGTAAGGAGAGTCAAACTCGTACTCCGCTTTGAGGATCTGCTCAAACAGCTTTGCATCGTTCTCATCATAAAACGGAGGATATCCACATAGTCTGTGTGGGAGTCAACGGAAGGTATATTCAACATGACAAACATCAAATTAATCACTTAATGTGTCAATAAAGTAGTCAAAACCCTACTCACAGAATATAAGAGATCACTCCTATAGACCAGCAATCCACTGCTTTGCTGTAGGGCTTCTGAGCCAGAACCTCTGGTGCTGAAATGAAATTCACACAAAAAAACCTATTCACACAGAGAAAACCAACATTCTATTATAATGTACTCATGGCACTCAGCAAGGTTACACTAAACAACCCGTTAGAGTACTTATGAAGTACAGGCTTCACAGCAATAAGAGAACAATCCAGGGTAAAGGAGAGCAGCGAGCGAAATATCCAAGACTTGACGGGCGAGAGTTGAAGCTGCCGTTGACCTGTCTTACCTACATATCCAGGAGTACCGCATGCTGTGGACATCACACTGCCAGAACCCTCTATCTTGGACAGGCCAAAGTCACTGATCATGATTTTGGAGTCTTCATCCATGCTGTAATACAGCAGGTTCTCCGGCTAACCAGAAAACAGATGAAATATCGGTAAAAGAAAGTGACAGTGAAAGTAAAAGAGATAGAGCGATGATGACCTGCTCTACCTTCAGATCTCGGTGGACTATCCCCATATCATGCAAGTATTTGACTGCGTCCAAGATCTGGTGGATGAGCTGGCTGGCGTCTCTCTCCGTGTAGAAGCCCTTCTCCACGATCCGGTCAAACAGCTCGCCTCCTGAAACACTGCCAGGTTCCACACTCTGTTAGCCATTCACTCATTGGTATAAGTCAGGTACCATTCGTATATCGCAGAGATACACAGCTGAGATGTGTAACAGTAGAGATGTTTAACAGCAGAGATGTGTAACAGCATAGATGTGTAACAGCAGAGGTGTGTAACAGCAGAGATGTGTAACAGCAGAGATGTGTACCAGCAGAGATGTGTAACAGTAGTGATGTGTAACAGCTGAGATGTGTAACAGCAGAGATTTGTAACAGCAGAGATATGTAACAGCAGAGATGTGTAACAGCAGAGATGTGTAACAGCAGAGTTGTGTTATGTTTTACAGCAGAGATGTGTAACAGCAGAGTTGTGTTATGTTTTACAGCAGAGATGTGTAACAGCAGAGTTGTGTTATGTTTTACAGCAGAGATGTGTAACAGCAGAGATGTGTAACAGCAGAGTTGTGTTATGTTTTACAGCAGAGATGTGTAACAGCAGAGTTGTGTTATGTTTTACAGCAGAGATGTGTAACAGCAGAGTTGTGTTATGTTTTACAGCAGAGATGTGTAACAGCAGATTTGTGTTATGTTTTACAGCAGAGATGTGTAACAGCAGAGTTGTGTTATGTTTTACAGCAGAGATGTGTAACAGCAGAGTTGTGTTATGTTTTACAGCAGAGATGTGTAACAGCAGAGTTGTGTTATGTTTTACAGCAGAGATGTGTTACAGCTGAGATGTGTAACAGCAGAGTTTCGTATGTGTTACAGCTGAGAGGTGTAACAGCAGAGTTGTGTTATGTTTTACAGCAGAGATGTGTAACAGCCGAGACGTGTAACAGCAGAGAACAGCTGCAGAGGTGGAACTTACAGCTGCATGACGAGATAAAGGTGGGAGGTGCTTTCGTAGATGTCTTCCAGGGACACAATATTGGTGTGCTGGATTCTATAGAGAATAGACCACCCCAAAATAACATTAAATCTTTCTCAAATTCTAAAGCACCGGGACATCCAACACACTTCTCGAAAGCCTCCTTATTTCTGTCACCAGGTGGTCGATTTTTCAATCATGAGCCGTGCCCATTCTTCCTCCGAACCCCCTCGGTTCAGATACTCAGATCCAACCCACGTTTGATTCTTAACGCCCATGTGGAGCAGCATTCTAGCAGTAGTTTCAGTTCTGAGGATGGATGGACACACTACACTTGTGGGTAACAGATGAGAGAGAGGCCAGAGTCCCAGTCATCCACTGCTTAAGGAAAGGCCTGTTTCAGACCCCATGGAGGGCTCAAGTCAACGACCGTATGAATGGATACACAGCCATTTATTCCTGCTGTACAACCCAGGCAAGGGAAGCCCTCTTCGCTGCAGATCGGTCATGAAATACAGTTGATAACACCCTTGTCTCTCACTTATTACACAATCACAAATGAGGAGCTCTCTCTCCATGTGTTTGTCGGTCAATATGTATAATGTATCTATGAATGTATGTATGTTTGTATGAATCTATTCAGCAATTATACATGGCTGTCTGTCGGTCTGTCTGAATGTGTTTGCCTCTACGTCTGTCTCTCTGTATGTCTTTCCTTCTTGATATAAATCCCCACAATAAGGGTCTCAGTATGTTCAACTTTGTTACCAACCCCCCCTTATCATCCGCTTCGTGCGCAGACCCCCCCCCCCCCTCTCCCCCACCGTCTCTCGCTCTTCCTTCAGCCCGCCCGCCACTGCTGCAGGGAACTCCACACCACATTCCCGCCTCTGTGAGCTGTTGCCCTGGCAACAAGGACACTAAAAATAGGTCCATCTTCTTTACTCCTGACATTTACGCCACTGTTCCACTGTTTCCACTGACACTGTGCATTTAATCAACCATCCCCCCCCCCCCTCCTACCCCCCAGTGCATATCTGTACATTGCCCGCGCGTTGCGTCGCTATACGATGGCCCTGGCCCCCTGCCAGGTGCTGAGGGCGGGACGCGGTGACCTCACCGGTGCAGCACGGCGATCTCGTTCTCGATGTTGTTCTCCTTGCCCTCCAGCGCCTTCTTGGGGATGCACTTGATGGCCACCAGCCGCTGGGTCCCCTTCTCCTCGGCCAGCACCACCTCGGAGAACGCCCCCCTAGGGTGGTTGGAACGGGGGGGGGGGGGGGGGGGGGGGGGGGGTGGAGGTTTGGGGAGGCGGGGGTGTTGGTGGTGGAGGGGGTGGTGGTGGTGGAGGGGGCGGTGGTGGTGGTGGTAGCAGTGGTTGGGGTGGTGGAGGGGGAGGTGATGGTGGAGGGGGTGGTGGTGGTGGTGGTGGTAGCAGTGGTTGGGGTGGTGGAGGGGGAGGTGATGGTGGAGGGGGGTGGTGGTGGTGGAGGGGGCGGTGGTGGTGGTGGTAGCAGTGGTTGGGGAGGGGGAGGTGATGGTGGAAGGGGTGGTAGTGGTGGTGTGGGTGATGGAAGAGGGGGAGGTTGTTGGGGTGGGGGTGGGTGATAGTGGCGTTGGTGGTGGGGGTGGTGGTGGATGTGGAGGTTGTGAGGTGTGGTGGAGGGAGTGGTAGTGGTGGTGTTGATGGAGGGGGTTGAGGTTTCGGGGGTTGTGGAGGACGGGAGATTGATGAGGGGGCATGTGTACACGTTGGACAGAGATGGATAGAGACAGAGAGACAGGCAGAGACAGAGATGGAGAGAACAGTCCTTTAAACATACATTGATGGTGGAGGTGTTCAGGTGAGGTGTAGGATATATACGATCAGAATGTTCTAACTTTGGCTAAGTTGCGGCAGTGACATTGAACCTATAATATATTCTGGGCTGACCACAGTGTTGTGACTAATGTACATCGTGCACTGCATCTCAGACTTATGCTGGGCTCTTGAAAACCATTTGCCAAGAACTGGTGCCAATGTATTCGTGAAACTATGACAAATTGTGACTAAGTCAACATTGGCAGACACTTTTAACCGAGCGACATTTAAACTAGGCTTAAACTTAATCTAAGCAACTAAGAACGATTTAATTAGCAAGTAATGATGGACGCCATTTCCTATTTCTCATGGAGACTGGGCATGTGTGTGCGTGTTTGTGTGTGTGTATGTATGTCATGACTCTAAAGGAGGTATTGCGATGAATAATTCAACATGATGATATTACCATAGTGCCGCCCAGACTTTTCAGGGCTAAAAAAAAGGCCTGAGGAGTGAGCCGTCACACGGCCACAAATAGAGAGAGCCGGTATCAACCCCAGCACACCCATAGCCTGCACCATTTGGTAGCCATTCAATAATAGATTGAGTAAATGTAGTGTGGTGGCTTTGAGGACGGCTGGACTGCATTATAGATTATGGGCTGGCGATGATGGGACACAGAGTAAGTTGTGTGTGTGTGTGTTTGTGTGTGTGTGTGTGTGTGTGTGTGTGTGTGTGTGCCTTCCGTGTGTGGTTCACAGGGACAGATAACCTAAATGCACATGTATGTAAGCTTTGATTGTTCTCATATCTTGAACGTTGTTGCTGTTTAAAAGCCTTTATATTAAGTTACAAGACCCATGTCTTGGGCCTACGTCTATAGAATGTAAACATACTCACGCGTCACGCATACTCTAACTTTGCGTGACGGCTCTTAGGATAAACATGAAGCATAAAACGAACTAACTTTGCTGTGTAAATAAAACACAGCCAAGTGGTTCATCAAAACACGTTTTAAGCTCAATGTCAACGTCCTTCCCGCTAGGATGCAGTTGGAGGTGCACCCATCTATTAGGATAGAAGGTGACATCATATTTTGTCATCTGGGGGCTTAATCCATTATCTTGAACCATATACAATGATACATGTATGGTATGAAATGTCATCTGTGTACCAATTTAGTACTTCAGAGTATGGCTGTATTCTTTGTTTGTGGATGTAACTATGGGAACCTGTGTGTAGGAGCTCCTCATTTGACCTCTTCTGACCCACAAATGAAATGCAAACGCTGGAGTTCTGGTTGGCTGTCGAAACCCCCTTGGTGCAAGGTCAAGGTGGAACTGGTTAGCAGACGGGGGACAGCAGGGGACGTACTGGAATATTGAATTCAGTCAACCGCCTAGACTTCTGGTTACCTGTTTGAATTATCGATCACTATAACAGTGCCCAAAAGGTAGACCTACTCTTTCCAGGCATATATTTAAGCACTTTTTCCCCCTATGGAGCCGTGAGCTCAGCCCTGCTGTCTAGAGACACCGTTGGATAAGGGAGCAGAATTCTCGCTCGATGCCTGTTGTGCTTTGAATCGCTATCAATACTTCTTCATTATTACGCTCCTTATCAGCAAAGAATGGGGAGCCAAACACTCTCTCGGACACACACACACAAACACACACACACACACACACACACACACACACACACACACACACACACACACACACACACACACACACACACACACACACACACACACACACACACACAAACACACAAACAAGCACTTTTCCCACCAGCGCGCAAAGCGTACAGCGGAGGTGGACTTAAAATCTGCTCCTCGAAAACACTTCGAAAACACTTACAGATCCGCTCCCATGTTAACCAAGGAGCATGAGTAGACACCAGAGAATACAACCACGTCCGCTCACTACATGGGAGTGGATTGTCAGCATTTTTTGTCTGCTGCTGGCTTTGTGCTCTGCGGGGAAAAGGGCTTTGGCATCAAAACATGGGAGGTGTGCGTTTGTGCATTCTTCGTGTTGGCGCGTGCCTTCAGGAGTCGGGATAATAGTCTGGAACCTCTCAGTTAATTTTTTATTTCTAAGGGGTGTTATCAAAGGACGTAGTTCACAATGACCCCGGACTCAATTGGAGGAACTAAGACTAATCAGAAGCCCGAAACACATCAGCAACAGCCATCTTGGTTGATTATGAAACTACTACTCAGTGAAGTCATCGTTACAAATTTGCCCCGTCTTAGATAAGCAGCTGAACGGGAGGGGGGCCAGATGCATATGCCAGAACAAATGAAACATGAGTTCTCAGAATCGCCTGGTTCCCAGGCTAGTAAAATCCTATGTCATCGCCAGTCTCCAGCTTGTGAACGTTCCACTCTGCTCCGGACACACGTTGCGTCCTTTTGGTGACCTCGAAGTGCGTTTTTCGAGGCCCTTTGACATCGCAGCAAAAGTGTGCGAGGTGTGTGTGGACGTGTGGAGCTCCTTCTGGCCTCCGATGTCGGCCGAGCCCGAGAGAAGGTTAAGCTTCTCGAAACGCTTTTTCCAAACGACTCAAATCGTATGATTGCAGACCATTTGCAACAGCGCCACCCATGGAAGAAGGCCCAAACCAGAAGCAACCGGGTATTCGATGGCATCTAAGAGGCCTCACCACCAATTTTGTCGGGTTTTGCATTTTCAACCACGAATCCAAAAATATGAAGCTGTTAAAATACATTCATACAAAAACCCACGCAATCACGGCGCGTGCTCCGCATCCTGGTAGCAGTGTTCCACCGGGCCTGGGGCCTGTGCATCCAACGCTGTCCTCATGCTCAGCCAAGCGGCCGCTGCACGTGATAGGAGCGTCAGCGTGATAAGGCTCTCATTCCGTTGGCCCAAGCCGCTCAGCTTTTAATCGGCTGCCTTTGAAGAGGTCTTAGGAGAACCTAACGACACGGCTGCTCCACTCTGCACCGAGCCGGACGGCGCTGATTGAAATGACCCCGGAGGTCAGCTCCTCTCTGACCTTCTATTATCCATCATTAATAGGAATCCATAGAGCCCTAATCATCCGTACACACATCCGTCACAAGGCCAAGGAGACAACCACACATACACACACACACACACAAACACATATAACCAATCTATGAGATCAATAATCTTTGACAGGATACTGTTATTGTTTTAAAGTATAAGACGGGGACGTTGAGTGTGAACCATGATGCACAGCGCATGAAAAGACACAGCGCCTGGGGTTCGCATAGGCAGCCGGAGTAACAGGATGACTGACAGTGAGTAATATAAGCTAGAGGGGGAGGGGGGCATGTCTAGCATGTTTGCGAGTGAGGTCATACAGCAGCAACACACGCAACTCAGTCAAGTGCACGCACGTACACAAACACATCTAAATCATCTTCATGCAAACGCACACACACACACGCACTGCAAGTCTCACACACGCATACCGCCAGTCTCTCTCTCACACACACACACACACACTCCCACACAGACACACACACTGTTGCCACAAGACACGTTGTAATTAAGCATCCAGCGGCGTGTTTCTCTCCTTGGAGACTGAGCAGTGGAGTGGAGAGAGACCCTCTGTGGGTCTGCCGGGGGTGAGGGGGGGGGGGGAGGAGTGGGAGGTTCTGTGTGTGAAGCCGGAGCGATGCGACCCAGTCAGTGTTGGCGATGCGTGCACACGTTTTGTCCTCATTTTAGACACGGCAAGACCAAGGTTTGTCTCAGTCCAAAGTGTGCCTACTCCACGAGGCGAATGTGTTTAAAAACCTACGGTTGGTTTAGAAACTATGCACCGGTAGAATCTCGGTAAAAATATGCTTGGGTATGTTTCACCCTGTTATGTCGATAACGACAAAACCCACGCGAACACATCACATGTTTCCCTCCCTCTACCGAGTCTGGTGGGTCTCCGGCTGGCGGGTTGGACGACATGTTTGCTGGGATTCTAATTGCTGTGTATGATTTCCTTGGTGCGGCAGAATGCAGAGTGGGCGGGCCTTTCCACCCCGCGCGGGTGGAGAGTAGCATCCATCACTCGATTGATTTGGCTGCCTGCAGGTGCACACTTCCAGCTCAAAGCACCCTTCTTATCGCCTAATTCGTTTTATGACTCTCTGTGTGTGTGTGTGTGTGTGTGTGTGTGTGTGTGTGTGTGTGTGTGTGTGTGTGTGTGTGTGTGTGTGTGTGTGTGTGTGTGTGTGTGTGTGTGTGTGTGTGTGTGTGTGTGTGTGTGTGTGTGCGGGCGTGCATGTGCAGCACTTACCGCAGACACCCTATCCCTACTTTTAGTGTAATTGATCCTAATATATCCGACGGCTGTTAAATATATCAAGATTCAAAAGAAAATAACAAAGCTATTGTTATTGTGATTGTGGAGTGGGAAGTGTGGGCCAAAAACAGTGTTATTGTATTTCTGTGTTGAAACCAGTAAGGGCAAATATCCAACATCGCCGGAGCCATTAAGCACACCCTGCTAGTGTTATTAGCAGGCCACTTCTTAATACAGAAAAAATAAATTCTAGTTTACATTGGCATTTGTGTAACTAGGATTCATCCATTAAGATTTGTGGGCCAGCTCCCGCCCCCAGTATTATGAATGTATAAACGTAGGTATTGGATCACAATGTTCGACATATGTGAATGTGTTCGATCTACAGCCATGTTCAGGCCTCTCTACACCCTTGGAGCTATAGGGCGAGGTCCTGTTTACAGGACCTGAAACAACTCCCCTGCTTGGACCCTGAAAGTATTTTGCTGACAATAAGAAATGGTGCGGTGGTTTGGCTACTTATTGATGCTAAATATAATACAGATACATCAAAATGTACGTTGAGATGAAGGATTTGATTATCATAGTGCCCGGCGTGGAACAATTCAGGTTCAAATTCAAAACCCAAGGGACGGAAAAGCTTAGGCATACAAGAAACCGCATTGAGAACAAGATTACTTTAATAAAATGCTCATATTTACGTCTATCGATTGCTTAAGCCAACGTAACACATTGCTTCTACTCTTACAATCCATTAAACACTCTGCTGGGGCCCTTAAACTATCCTGAGACAAGAGATGGATTGAAGCCAACATCAAGATCTTCCTAAGCCTACCTCCCAACATTCTGCAAAGATACTCTTTGTAAACCAATATGGTTAGATCATAACACCCATTTACCAAAAGCTAATGAGATACAATGATTTGCATATTGGCCTGAATTTAGTTTTTTTCTGCTTAAAGTAGTACTTACATTTTCATAATTCTAGAAGGGAAAGGGATGCAAAGTAAGCGACAGAAATTAAAAGATTGATTCAACAACACACTTATTCGATTCTCCTTGAGCTTGTCTCATTTTCGTTTTTAGTTAAAGGTCAATTCTACATGGTTAATTGATACAAGTTAGTGTAGTTTAGTTCTGGCTGCTTTGACAGTTGAAAGTTGGATATTGCGCACAATATTTTTTGTTTTTATATATTAAACCCCTGATTAGCCTTAGCCTGTACCTCTGAAATGGGACGAAGATATGGAACAAACCAGACATAACGTTTTCTCTCTTACTCATCATTATTTTTTATTAACCTTGCAAGCCATATTTTAACTGCACTTCTACTAGCATAATTGTGGATGTGACAAATGAATGTTGATAAAACCCAGACTGAATGACCTTTACAGGCTTCAGTAAAAAGCAACATGGACTTAAGTCAAACAAATACCGGGACAGTATTAATATTAGGATTGATCTGCTACCTGGAGAACACTTTGTTACTGTGACTGGGCTGAGGTGGAATAGCAAGGATTAGTGGGATCCCTGGATAATATTTCAACATAAATCAATTATAAGACACTGGGTCGTAGGATAAAGCTATTGGGTAATCTCATAAGGAGCTTTCAGTCAACACATTCATTCGGCCTTCTGCTAGGTCTGGCTACTCACAAAGACAGGAGGGAACAGAAGGTTTGATAAGGCAAAGAACTATCCTGTTCAGGCTAGTCCCCTGAACTCCATTAGATGTCACTACTCCTATGTCGTAAGGTTGTACTTGACGCTAATATTTGAATGCTCATATAATTATGTCATGCAGGTAGGCTAACATCACCAGACCCATTCACAAACGCGCATTAGTCTGGAACCTCTCAGTTCATTTTTTTATTTCTTAGCAGCATAATTAAGGGATGCAAACCAAATTGCCTCTGGATAGAACTACAACCAATCAGAGGAAAGAAAAGTGTGACACATCTGCAGCAGCCACCATGGTTGTTAATGCAAATGCCTCCACGGCGATCCAATAGGGCGCTCCGCTGTAAAGACCCATCTGATATGAGATAAACGGCTGTGATTGGCTCAACCCAGGCCAGGTCTGCCGGAAAACGAACTGAATTGGAGGGGGGCTAGACACATACGCCAGAGCAAATTAAACATGAGCTTGAAGATTCATCCGCTTTCCCGGCTGTGAATCAAGTGGTAAAATAGTAGCTTAACACATGCTATAAACTCTTCAAACATGTATAGTTTATAAACAACAAACAAAATTGCAACTTCGAAATGATGTATTTCCATCCAACACCATTCAGTGTTATGTGGTGTGTTTGACTAAAATGTTTTAATCTATTAGATGACGCAATCATTATTGAACTGCTCCACGCTATGTCACCTTGGTGTAATGAATCAGTGTTGAGGAGGTATTTTAGCTACCTGAACACACACTCTGCTTGGAATACAAGAGGTGGCCCCCATGGTCTTACGGGCAAGTCTCCAAGGGGCCCCCACGCGTGCGGTAGGTCACCTTTATATTTTGTAGGTGACCCCTTGTCTCCATCCCATCCGGGCAAGAAATTATGTTCAGAAATGTCGATGACAGGGTTAAGACGGTCACCCAGAGCTGCGTTTGTACTAGTAACACAGTTATGTCGTATCTATAGATGTATTCATTGACAGACCTTTCTTTTCTTTTGAAAACTGAGTTTGGCTTCTTGTTTAGTTTTTTTTCTATACTGTCACAGATGAACTTCCAACATGGTGTGACACAGTAAAAGGGAAAACAAAAAACATCAAACGAGTTACTCACGTCCCCAGCACTTCCTTAAAATCATAATGTTCTTTGATGTCTGTCGTCTTCTTCTTCCACCCAGTGCCGTCCTCCACAAGAGGCATCCTATAAAGTGGTGGTTCTGTCGCCCCAGAACTGCAAAGAGTGAGCGAGGGTGAGACAAAGGATCCGAGTCACTGGGCTTTTATGATTCCTATCCATGAGTTAGCACATAAAAACCCAACCAAAGTGTCCCTGATAAAACTGGTCAACAAACTATATTGGAGGGCACGGGGGAAGGTTGAAATCACTAATAACAGCATTTGGGGAACATAGGGTAAGAATTGAAACACATGATGTGTATGTGATGTTGGCTTTTGATGTTTACTTCCTGATGACATTACTATAATAAAGCCCCTTGTGGGTTAGAGATATCTATTTATGCATTTTAAAATGTTTGATTAATAGGCCTAGCTGAACAATATGACAGGTTGAAACATAGACATATGA
The DNA here is from genome assembly GCF_026213295.1 of Gadus chalcogrammus. Taxonomy (NCBI): domain Eukaryota; kingdom Metazoa; phylum Chordata; class Actinopteri; order Gadiformes; family Gadidae; genus Gadus; species Gadus chalcogrammus. The sequence continues at coordinate 7,370,404 of NC_079424.1, forward strand.
CATAAACATCTCCTTTTAACCTCAGGGAAGTAGGAAATAAGATTCTCCAATCTGTAGGATGGATTTCAAATAGTAGGCTACAGGCATCCGTTCAGTAAACCAGTTCATATGAAATTAGGCTTTGGTCTCAAGATTCATGTTGTCGCTTTTTTATAGGTTACTATTACAATATCGGCCAACATTATGGGCCAGTGGAGAAAAAATGCTCGACTTCAAAGAAATCGTTTTACAAGGGCATCGCTGAGTTTAAGATTTGACCCACACAACATTTCCTTGTGTGCAAGTGACTTGAATGCATAGGGCAGCTCTGGTTAAGGTACAGATGTGCCTTTGTGAGTTGGAAACAGCCGATATCAAGTCATTGCCCCTCTACAATTGCAATTCATAAGCACGTATACGAGCCTTGCCCGTCAGTTCAATGTGCGATGCCCGAGAGGTTGTGTGTAGCGTGCAGGGATGCTGTCGCTATGATCTTCCGTCCAAGGAGGACAAGCATGCAGAACGGGCGATGAGGGGATTCTTCCTAATGCAAAAGCAGCCCGTGAATATATGTTCAAAAAAAACCAAAATACCGTTCCCAAACATAAACCTACCTTTATGACGATCTGTCAAACGTTTTGGTCTGCTTCCCCCTCTGCTCTGCGCTGTGGTGCTGTATGGTGGTTGGTGAGGTTGGTGTGCTAGTGGTGCGCAGCACTGGATAGGTGCAGATCCTTTTTCTTTTTTTTTTACGTCAGGGAAATCGTACGTCCACAAGCTTAGCGCAATCTCCAAAAACAGCAGCCCCTAAATCCCGCTGCCACCACCGCCACCAGCAGTCACCCAATCATCAGTCAAGGTACATAATTGGGCTGGTCTCTGGAGGTGCGTGTCTTTGGAAAAGGCAAAGACTGTTGTAGTAGGGCAACCTATGTGGCCTATGATTGGGAGGCAGCATCTTCTATTATGTAACACAGATAATTACTCGTTATAATGTAATCGCTGTTGTTTTTGACTGAGCAAATTTGATTTGACTGTCATTCTGACGGACAAAATCTATCTATCTATCTATCTATCTATCTATCTATCTGTCTGTCTGTCTGTCTGTCTGTCTGTCTGTCTGTCTGTCTGTCTGTCTGTCTGTCTGTCTGTCTGTCTGTCTGTCTGTCTGTCTGTCTGTCTGTCTGTCTATCTATCTATATATAGACAGCATATATATATATATATATCTATATATATATATATATATATATATATCCATTCATCCATCCATCCATCCATCCATCTATATAAAAACTTAATGACTTGATCAATTTAAATATCTTGACGTCAGTGACGTCAGTGTATTTAAATGTCTTGTTTCATTTTTTGGATACGTTTCAATTGCGAATGAGAACAAGAGGTTATTGTACACTTATTCCCAATTAAGTCAGCCTCCTCCAACACTGTCCGATAACGGTGCATTTTATCACAGTATTTCTATAGCAAAAAATGTTTGAGTTGCACTACCTACTCTGCACTGAAGATGGCAGAGTGTGATCCCTAGATGGCAGCTCGCTGCCTCAGCGAAAACAGAATCACAACTTCCGGACAGGAGTTTTTAAATCAAGCTAGCTAGCAAGTTTAGCATTCTGACTAAGGAAATATAGCGTATATTGCTGAATATCAGGTACAGATTTTTATAGAATTATATTATTGTGTTTATTTACCACAACTATGTATGAGATAAAGTTGCTTTTATTCAAGAAAAGTGATAAGGCAGAGAAGGAAATACCCTAACGTTATACGCTAGTCCATTCTTTGTTCCACTAGCCATCATAATGCTAATGTTAGCATTGCCATTGATGCATTTAAGTTAAGACTTCCATGGAAGGATCATGATGATCAAAAAAACGATATGCATGTGTTTTTTCAATCGATAGTTTAATCCTCATATGTTCGAAGAAATCCCTCATTGCCACTCTGGTTTGTAGGCTGCAGGTTAGCTGGGTTGAACACCAGTCAGCTGTTTCAATGAGCTCCAAGAGGAGACGGGCAACCTCCCCATCCAGCAGTGTGAGCGGCGGGGGCGATTTGGATGATGCGTCCTCCACGCCTGGAAGTGGTAGAAAAAGAAGAAGGACTTCTAATATCCCTACCGTAGACCCGGTACATGAGCCACATATCTTCTCTGTTCCACGTCATTCATTCTATGTGTTTAGACATTTGGTTTACTTCATACTAGTGGTTCTTATCTTTTGAGTTGCTAACTTTATTAGATTTTTCCACCCAGATTTCTGTTTGCAACGAGCTGTTCAACACCATCAGGGACTACAAGGATGACCAAGGAAGGCAGCTTTGTGAATTCTTCCTTCGGGTTCCGAAGAGAAGGTACATTTTTATTCTATAGGTCGGAGACGCACTCACACAGCACTAAATAACCGCTTATTCGATTTATGCCTTGCTTATATGGGCTCCTTTTACTTCCTTAAATACATCCTATTGTAACTTCATATTCAGCATTATACAAAATTGTAATTCTGTATTTAATTGAAGGTTGATCATGGACGATGCTCATTTGGCCCTGTTGTGTTTTAGGAATCAACCAGACTATTATGAGACGGTTTCCCAGCCTATCGACATGGCAAAGATCCAACAGAAACTTAAACTGGAGGACTACCAAGAAGTGGAGCATCTCACCGCCGACTTCCAGCTCCTGTTTAATAACGCCAAGTCATACTACAAGGTAGGATGACGCTGTGCTTTGAACCAATAGACAATAACACCGCCGATAAACATGGCGTTATGTTCTGGAAGGCTACCCACTCTCCCTCTGTGTTCTCGCCCGTGAAGCCGGACAGCGAGGAGTACCGGGCCGCCTGCAGGCTGTGGATGGTCTACGTCCAGACCAGGACCGAGTTTGTGCAGCCCGGAGACGGGGACGACGACGATGACGACGACCTGCTCGACAACACAGGACTCTCGACCGAGGACGAGGTGGGGAGGCTCATAGTCCACGGTGTGATAGGTCGATATCGGCCTATCACAGATTACTAGTGGTATCCGCGTGTGTGTTTGCGGTTATGAAAATGTTAGAAACGTTTTATATCTATATTTTGGATATCAGCCGATAAATCGTTATCTGTAATTTTTCATTATCTAACATTGGTATCCTCATTGCCCTTTAAAATTCAGTATCGGTCAGGTTCTAGTATTTCATATACAGTCTGGCAGATTCATGTGTTTGAGTTTATATGAACTAAGACAAGAATATACTGCCGTCTTGATGGTTTCTCAAGTAATGTAGCCTGACCGTATGAGGTGATTCATATAATCTTGTGAGAATGTTTGGTACAGTCTTACATCATGGTGTCCTCTCTTCTTTGCATCTTAAATGATCAATCTATTCGGAGTAGTGAACATGATCTCCATGTTTCTCTCCCAGACCCCGACGGCCTGTCGGAAAGAGTCTCTGGAGCAGCTCCTAGAGGCTGTGGTGTCTCACGCAGACCCCGCAGGCCGGGTCATCAGTGAACTCTTCCAGAAACTTCCTTCCAAAGTGGTGAGCTCTTCAGCATTTCCCTGTGGGAATGTCTTCTCTCGTTTTCTGAAGTTGTTTTTTCTAAATCCCTCGCGGTCTCGTTTAGAGAATCGTTCTGTGCTTGACTAATGTTTCATTATTTTTTCACCAGCATTATCCAGACTACTATGCAGTTATAAAGGAGCCCATTGATCTGCGAGCGATTGCTCAGAGAATACAGGTAACGGAGTTGCTCTAATTCTCAGTCACGTTTTTTTACGCATTGCCAAGGTTGCAGATTTCTCCTGTCTTATATAACAACGTCCATGAAGTGATGCACGTCAACTCTGTTAAGGCAGGGCTGATCATTAAAATGTTTTATTGCTAATATGTTGCACTTCCATAGATTGGATACTATAAAAGTATCAACGCTATGGCCAAGGACATTGACCTACTTGCAAAAAATGCCAAAACGTACAATGAACCCGGATCTCAGGTCTTTAAGGTAAATTCAGTTTTGTTTTTTTCTTCTTGCTTCATTCTCCTTTTTTACTTTTCATTCTTAAATATTTACCATTGGATTAAACTGTTGGAGGATCTAAGCTTAAAGAAGGCTTCTTCAAGCTCCCGTCATATCCCTTTAATGTTGCTTCTCTCCACCTAGGATGCTAACGCCATCAAAAAAGTCTTTATGCAGCGGAAGACGGAACTCGAACACGCCGAGCCGACAAAGTCCAGCGTTCGCATCAGGTATCCTACCCACAGAGAACACAGTCGACGACCTTCAGTCTCCGCCGAGACGTGTCCTCATGCGTTGCGTGTGCTGCTTCTCTGCACTATTAAGAAACCGCAGGTCGGCCCAAGGCGACCGTCACTCGGGTGTCAGCGTGTCCCTGCAGTACGGCTCGGAGAGCGAGGACGAGCCCGTGGCCGCCGGCACGCCCGTGCGCTACGACGACCCGGACCTGGAGGGCGAGGGCCCGGGCTCCGGCGGGGACGGGAGCCACCCGGTCTTCCAGCTGTACGACGCGGTGCGGCGCTGCCGCAACAACCAGGGCCAGCTGCTGTCGGAGCCCTTCATGCAGCTGCCCTCCCGCAGGGAGTACCCCGACTACTTCCAGCAGATCAAGAACCCCATCGCCCTGCAGCAGATCAGGCAAGTGCCGGGACACTCTACGGGTGTCTCTGGATTTGCCATCGGGGTGCAGCAATTTCTTCGACGGTACGCGCAGGGTCTAGGCGGGGGGTTAACGAGTCGACGCCTTCTCTCCACAGGGAGAAGATGAAGCAGGGCGAGTACGAGAGCGTGGAGCAGATGGAGGCGGACCTGAATCTGATGCTGGAGAACGCCAAGCGCTACAACATGCCCACCTCGGGCATCTACAAGCGCGCCCTCAGGCTGCAGCAGATCCTCCAGGTGCTGACCTCCTCCAGCTACTCCGGGGGGATGCTTACCGTCCGTGTGTCGTCGTGCCATGTCAACCTTTGACCTGTGCTTGTGCTTTCAGTTGAAGAAGAGGGACGTCCTCAGGAGGGACGACGCGGACGAGGACAGCATCCTGTCCTCCGACGCCGGGAGCACCAAGAGGAAAAGGTACGCCGCCTTTCAGAAATTAATATTCAACTGAATAGTGGCTCCAAACACATAGCAATAATATTGCTGTGGGTTTGTGTATTGTTAAAAATGGCATTCACTGCAATTGTACAGGTAGGGAATATTGTTATTGTAAGATAAAACTAGCAGATATAAAAGAGGATTGAGGATTTAAATACCAAGCTGACAACCCGCAGACGGCTGACATTTGAAGCAACATTTAGAAACGGAAAAAATGAGATACTAACCAACAGAATCCTAAGAAACCTGGATCCCGGTAACGTCCTCCCGTCTCCCTCTGTCCCAGCCATAAGAAGAACATCAGGAAGAACCGCATGAAGACGCTGTTCAGCGCCGTGATCGACGCCAAGGAGGTGGGCACGGGCCGGCGCCTGTGCGAGCTCTTCATGGTCAAGCCCTTCAAGAAGGACTACCCCGACTACTACAAGGTGATCCTGGAGCCCATGGACCTGAAGACCATCGAGCACAACATCCGCTCGGAGCGCTACGCCAACGAGGACGCCCTGCTGGTGGACATGAAGCTCATGTTCCGCAACGCCCGCCACTACAACGAGGAGGGCTCTCAGGTGGGCACGGCGGCCATGGTTTTGTCGGGTTTAGTCGGCAGGGGGGGAAAAAAGGAGACATTTGACCCTTTTTTTCGTATTTGTGTGTGATTCCATTCATAGGTTTACAACGATTCAGACGTCCTGGAGAAGGTCTTGAAAGACAAGCGCAAGGAGATGGGAGCTCCGCCCGAAGAGGAGGAAGTGGGTTCGCCGAAGCTCAAGCTGAGTACGTTCGTCACTTTTTTGCTTAACATTGAGGTCAACAATTGTGTCATTCTGTAGTGCAGGGAAATTCGTGTGTCAAGGCCTGTTTGCGAGAAGAAGCTTCTTCTCTAAAGTAGCAGAGGTAGTCTAGGCATAAATATGAGGTGCACGGCAAATCTATTTATCTATCACTTTTCATACACGAGGCAGGCTTAAAGTGCTTCACATCGAATTACAATAAAATGAAATGATAAAAAAATAAAAATAAGGGTTAGAAAGATGCATTGTGGAAAGTGCAATGTATATAAGATTTAACAGAAAGCTAAAGCTAAATAAAAAAATGCGTAAAAATCAGCCAAAGGCGCAGGTAAACAGGCAGGCACCCGTTAATGGTCACGCCGTCGCTCATCTCCAACACCCCCCTTTCCCTGCGCAGGAAAGTCGGGCGTCTCCCCCAAGAAGTCCAAGTACCTCACCCCGCTGCAGCAGCGGCTCACCGAGCTCTACGACGCCGTGCGCAACTTCACGGACCGCCGCGGCCGCCGCCTCAGCACCATCTTCCTGCGGCTGCCGTCGCGCGCCGAGCTGCCCGACTACTACGCCACCATCAAGAGGCCCATCGACATGGAGCGCCTGCGCAGCCACATGCTGTCGGCCCGCTACCAGGACGTGGAGGCCATGGTGGAGGAGTTTGCGCTCATGTTCAACAACGCGTGCACCTACAACGAGCCCGAGTCCCTGATCTACCGCGACGCCCTGGTGCTGCACCGCGTGCTGCTGGAGACCCGGCGGCAGCAGGAGGGCGCCGAGGACTCGGGCGCCCCGCCGCTGGTGCCCCTGGTGCGCGAGCTGATCCGCAACCTGTTTGTGTCGGTGCTGGGCCACCAGGACGAGGAGGGGCGCGTCTACAGCGACTCCCTGGCCGAGATCCCCGCCGTGGACCCGGAGGCGCCCGAGAAGCCGGCGGTGAACTTCGAGGTGGTGCGGGCCAACGTGGAGCGCGGACGCTACCACCGGCTGGACGTCTTCCAGGAGCACATGTTTGAGGTGCTGGAGAAGGCCCGCCGGCTGCACAGGTAGGGAGACGCACTTCCACGCTTGCATTTACATCCGGTTCTGAATGAATACAAGCACTGTTAGTCTCTGTTGAACGTTTATCTTACAAACCAGATTTTCTTGAATCAACTCTTTAGAAATCCAAAGCGATTTACAATTTAAGTGAGAGCAGTACAAAACAGTTTCCAAAACCACCGGTCAGAGTGCATGGTCTCTATAGGATTGGAGAGCATGTATTTTATAAGAGGAGTTTCTAACTGGGTCCTTGTTTTTAATCTTCATGGTCTGCGACGGATCATTTAAACTTGCGCGCCACTTGCAACCAGTCTCCATCATGGTACCGAAGCATGACAAGACCAATGCAGAGGGCGATGTAGACATCCTTAAGGAAGCGGGTATTTATTTTTTTCGTTCGCAGGACCGACGCGGAGGCCTTCGAGGATGCGGTGGAACTGCAGCAGTTCTTCGTCAAGATCCGGGACGAGCTGTGCAAGAACGGAGAGATCCTCATGTCCCCGGCGCTGAACTACACGTCCAAACACCTGCACAGCGACATCGACCAGGAGAAGAGGGAGAAGATTCCCCTGGAGTTTGAGGATGACAAACAGAAGCGAGAAGAGGAGAGCAAAGGTACAGCTGGGTTTATGCAAGCGCTTACTTCTCTTGCAGGATGCTCATAAATCCTATCGGGTTAGTAGCATTTCCGATAGAGAACTGTACCTTTCGGACACGTGTTAGAAGAGAGGGGACAAAATGTCCCTAATAAAGTAGGAGAAACCTTCTCAAGGCTCCTTTATAGGGCATGCCTACTTTTCTGTATGTGTTGTTGGATGTTTTTCATTATACATTTTGTCACCTGGTGTTGGATTTGCCTGATTTTTCAGATTTGACATTATATACATTTATTTAAACCAGCACCAACATGCTTGTTTGAGTGTTCAGATTACATATATGATATGGTAAATGTATATGCTAATATTAAGTGGCCCTCCTTCCCTCTCCATCTCCTCCACCACAGACGCGGATAAATCCGGAGAGCTGCCGGCGGAGGCGTGGCAGTCGGGACCAGAGCGCACCTACAGCCAGGACTGCAGCTTCGAGAACAGCACGTACCGCGTGGGCGACTTTGTGTACGTCACGCCCACCGAGGCCAACCACAAGCCCCACATCGTCAGCATCGAGCGCCTGTGGACGGACCAAGCCGGTGAGCCCCGCGCCCGTCCTAGTCATCGCCTCCCCTCAGCCAGACGGCGTGGACAGGTAGTCCTTGAGGGTGGTTTTTCTTACGTGGTTTTCTGTGTGTCTGGGCGCCACCAGGCGAGAAGTGGCTGTACGGCTGCTGGTTCTACAGGCCCAGCGAGACCTTCCACCTGGCCACGCGCAAGTTCCTGGAGAAGGAGGTGTTCAAGAGCGACTACTACAACAAGGTTCCCATCAGCAGGGTCCGGGGCAAGTGCATGGTCATGTTTGTCAAGGTACGACTTTAAATTTTTTCAATTTAATTTGTATAGCCCTTAATCACAGGTACATTCTCAAATGGCTTAGCAGGCCATCTATAAATGACACCCCCCCTAGCTCCCTCTAGGGGCGAGGAAATACTCCATTAATTAGCAAGGAAGATAGCGTGAGAAGGATTGCAGAATGGGGGATCCCTCCTCCCAGGGATTATTTGGAGGGCAATGGGTGCCATAATTGATATTCACACAAGCAAATATTTTAAAGATGTGTTTGGAGAAGCCATAGGTGTTTTGTTTTTTTTGGGTGGGGGAAAGGAGTTGTTGATATTGAACGGAGATGGGATAGTGTCGTTGCTGTTGGCCACACCCTCTGTAGGCCTCCACGGCCAAAGACGCCATAAGATATTTGTCTCAATTTGCCGCCCGTTCCTCCTCAAAGAAGCGTCTCCTAAATGAATGAATAGTGACCCCCAGATCCTCTCCCCCCATCAGGACTACTTCAAGCTCCACCCCGAGGGCTACCGGGCCGAGGACGTGTACATCTGCGAGTCCCGCTACACGGCGCGCAACAAGACCTTCAAGAAGATCAAGGTGTGGGCCATGCCGGTGACCTCGGTGCGGCTGGCCCAGCGCGACACGCCCCTGCCCGTGGTGCGCGTGGCCTCCATGTTCGCCAAGCCTCCCCAGGAGAGGGCGCTGATGGACGTGTCCGACGCGGACAAAGGAGGCTGCGTGGACAAGGTGAGGTGGTGGTGGAGGAGGAGGGGGAAGGAACGAGGGGTTACGGTTCATGACTCACCCTCAGGATTAGATTAGGAAGACATCAGGAGAATGATTCAGTTAGCTGTTATTTCAGCCCATTTGTATCCTAACGTGTGTGTGTGTGTGTGCGCGCGCGTGTGTGCGCGTGTGTGTGTGTGTGTGTGTGTCTCTAGGAGCGGGAGGACGTCCCGGTGGAGATGACGGGGGCGGAGCCCGGCTGCCAGTACTACGACCAGCTGCGCTACAAGAACATGTGGCTGAAGGTGGGGGACTGTGTCTACATCCAGTCCCACGGTCTGTCCAAGCCCCGCGTGGCCAGGTGAGAGATGGACCCCCCCGCCCCTACGAGCAGACGGTCAGACCCCCGGTACCTGTGAGGCTACAGGCCCATCGGTGCATGAGGCTCACCGGCTCGCTCCCGCCTTGCAGGATCGAGAAGCTGTGGGTGCAGAACGGAGCCACCTTCTTCTTCGGGCCCATCTTCATCCACCCCGAGGAGACGGCCCACGAGCCCACCAAGATGTTCTACAAGAAGGAGGTGTTCCTCAGCAACCTGGAGGAGACCCTGCCCATGACCTGCGTCCTGGGTACGACACACACACGCACACGCACACGCACAGACACAGACAGACAGGTTCCTCTTCTGTTGTCACGTTGTTTCTCTTGTGAATATGCTGCTAAACAAAAATCTTGTATAATAATTAGAAAAATTACATCTTCCAATTAGGGCTGTCAAGCGATTAAAAAAAGTAATGTAATTAATTACAGGCTCTGTGATTAATTAATCTAAATTAACCACATACTTACATTTTGACGAGAAAGTATTTCAAAATAATTTAATTCAAGTAAATTACGGCAGATGAGTGATTCAATGAATAATAGACATAATAGACTTTAAGCTTTTTTATTTAAAACATGAATTTTCCGTTCACGGGGCCGAGCAGCGTCTTCTCGTCTGCCTCCATTCTGTGCTAACGCAAATGATGCACCAAAGGCACTATAGAAGCTCGATTAATCTGTGTTAATTTTTTTTACGCGTTATTTTTCTGTGATTAATTAATCTAAATTAAAGTGTTAATTTGACAGCCCTAGTTCCAATGTAATTTAGAATTTCATTGTGATGATTAAAGGGTTGATATTATGCCATCAGGTCTGAGTGGGACAAGCCATTACTCAAACCTGATGGCATAATATCAACCCTTTAATCTGAATTAAATTCAAAATTACATTGGAAAATGTAATTTGCTAATTATTCTATGAGAATTTATTTTGGCTGCATACCTCATAAAATAATCAACAGAAGAGGAGCCTGTGGGAAGTGTGTCGGTTTAATTAATCAACCACTTAACACATTATTAATTAGTAAAGTAGTAATTTAAGTAAAAACATAAATTGTGTTTTACAAGTGATTTCTTTGTGTTGCACTTCATTCCGTTGAACCGGCTGCGTGGCTTGACCTTGTTTCGCACTCCACACCGTCTCCCCAGGCAAATGCCTGGTGGCCTCCTTCAAGGACTACCTGTCCTGCCGGCCCACCGAGGTGCCCGAGGACGACGTGCTGCTGTGCGAGAGCCGCTACATCGAGACGGAGAAGCAGATCAAGAAGTTCAAGGGCCTGAAGCGCTTCTCTCTCTCGGCCAAGGTGGTGGAGGACGAGACCTACTACTTCAGGTCCGTCTGGCACGCGGATCGCTGCAGGGTTTATGCACCGGGGCCGCCCTAAGGCCCAATCCCATTTCTACCACTTACCCCTTCCCCTTACCCCTTCAAATCAAGGGGGAGGGGTAAGGGGAAGGGGTAAGGGGTAGAAATGGGATTGGGCCTAATTTTCTGCAGCTCCTATGCACTGTATACACCAACCCATTCTCACTCACTCACTCATTCGTGCACTCACTCACTCAGTCAATCGCTCATCCAACTACGCAATCACTCATTCACCCTCTCACTCACCCACAACACACTCACCAACGAAACACTCGGCCACTCTCACACCGACTCACTCACTCACTCACTCATCCACCGACGCAATCACTCATTCACCGACGCAATCACTCATTCACCCGCTCACTCACCAATGACACACTCTACTACTCAATCACTCACTCAGTCACCCACCCTAGCACTCGCACACAACCTCGCTCGCTCACTCACTCACCCACCCACCGGCACACTCCCTCCCTCACTCACTGACACTCCCTCACTCAACGACACACTCCCTCCCTCACTCACTGACACACTCCCTCCCTCACTCACTGACACACTCCCTCACTCACTCACCCACCGACCGACACACTCACTCACGACACACTCAGCAACCCACAGACACACTCACTCACTCACTCACTCACTCACTCACTCACTCACTCACTCACTCACTCACTCACTCACTCACTCACTCACTCACTCACTCACTCACTCACTCACTCACTCACTCACTCACTCACTCACTCACTCACCTACCCAGTCACTCACTCACCTACCCACTCCCTCACTCACTCACCCTCTCCCTCACTCACTCACCCTCTCCCTCACTCACTCACCCTCTCCCGGCGGTCCTCAGGAAGCTGGTGGTGCCCCAGAAGGAGGCGTCTCCGCTGCTGAACAAGAAGATCGAGGAGCTGGAGCTGAAGCTGGCCGACGTGGAGGACGGGGACGAGGACCTGGAGGACCTGGACGACGACGACGAGGCCCCGGCCACGCCCTCCATGCCCCTGATGCAGACCCCCGTGACGGTCGACCTGGACGCCACCGTGTACACGCCCTCCCAGGTCTGGTCCTGCACCATAGACCGTAGAGAGAGGGGGACGACGCGGCCGTGCAACGTCCGTGGCACATTCAGGGCGCCAGTTGAATGGCCGCCTTCCACTTCTCTGTGGCCGGGACATATTCATGTTCAATACTTTAATCGAGTTTTGTGAATGTTTTATAAAAGAACCCAGACATTGTAAACTACGTGATATGAAAATGAACTGGTCACTGAGAACCTGTCTGAACATGGGAAGGAATGTATTGGCTTTATAATTACGATTGTATTTCTTTGGGTGGTCCACTGGGTAGTATTCCCACAGATGTATCATGGGTAAATCAGTTGGTCAAAAAGGGGCCACTGGGGAACCTTAACTGACACACACACCTTCTACTCCACTGCGGGAAGGCCTTGACCCAACTGTGTGCTTTGCTTTGTTTTGCGAAGCAGTCCACTCCTAAGATAAAGGGCATGTCCAAGAAGGAGGGCTCCAAGAGGAAGATCAACATGAGCGGCTACATCCTGTTCAGCAGCGAGATGCGGGCCGTCATCAAGGCCCGGCACCCCGACTTCTCCTTCGGGGAGCTGAGCCGGCTGGTGGGCACCGAGTGGAGGAACCTGGAGGCCACCAAGAAGGCTGAATATGAAGGTGAGGAGGGGGAGGGCGATTGCAGGGCAACCACCCTCAATAATGTGTTTGACAAGCGGTTGCCAGATTAGTGTTTGAAGTATTATATCAATAATTGATCATCCGATGTATTTTATTCCACCCTATATTTAAATTATTTAGTGGTGATGTTAGATATTTATTCTATTAGAATTTGTATTACAGTTGATGTTGCTGCGCTGCCATGGTCTTAATGGGACTGGTGGGTTGCCAACAACCGCCCATTAGACTGGAAATCTGTTGGCCGTGGTCCAAATCTGAATTGTGTTGTGTGGGTTTAAAGACCTATTGAAGTCAACATTGTGTGTGTGTGTGTGTGTGTGTGTGTGTGTGTGTGTGTGTGTGTGTGTGTGTGTGTGTGTGTGTGTGTGTGTGTGTGTGTGTGTGTGTGTGTGTGTGTGTGTGTGTGTGTGTGTGTGTGTGTGTGTGTTTCAGAGCGGGCCGCCAAGGTGGTGGAGCAGCAGGAGCGAGAGAGGGCCCGGCAGCAGGCTTCCCCTAGAGCAGGTACCCCAGTAGGGGCACTGGTGGGGGTGGTGCCCTCGCCCAGCACTATGGGAATGATAAACCAGACCATGCCGCCCGTGTCAGGTAAACCCGCGCACGAGAGTGCCCCGCCAGAGTGCTGCCGCTGGGTCATGAGCCTGGACTGTGTTAACAACCAAACAACCACGGCCCCCAAACCGAACCCCTCCTAATAGTCCGTCGTGTAGCCCTCTGTGTCCACGCCGCTTTGTGGAGCTCACACTCTAGCTTCTTATGGTTCCAACACGAGCAGCGCGCGCTTCCACGCGTCGACGCGGCATGACATCAGCCGCATGGCGTCTCCCCGGAGAGAGCGGGTCGCGTGCGAGTGTCGGCTCACCTCCGCGCGGGCGCCCCGCCCACTAACCCCTCCGCCCACGTTCTGCCGTGCACCCCGTACCGCCGCATGTCAGCATGTCCTCCTACGTTCCACACCGCATGTCACTTATGCATGGCTGTGTTTGTTGTTGTCCTCTCCTCATCCCTCATCTCCCCCCCCCCCCCTCCCCCCTCCTCCGAAGGCATGATGGGAGCTTACGGCCCGCAGTACATGCCCATGCAGGGCCCCCACGAGGGCCTGTTGAGCGTGGCCCCCATGCCGCCGCTTCACCTAGGGGGCCCGCCGATGGCCGCCCATCATCTCCAGCAAGGCATGCACTATCCCGGCATGCCCCACCCGGGTAAGGAGCCCCGACATGCAGCTCAGTCCCCCCCTCCGCTCCTCGGTCTAGTCTCTCTCCTGGCTGGAGGGGTTGACCTGCTCTGCAGTGCTCTACTCCTGGGTCGTCCAGGCCTTTACGCCCAACACACTCCCCCTCTCACCCTCTCATCCCTCATTAAACCGCCCCTCAGGCTTCATTCACAGAGCAGAGGACCTGGTAGTATGCACGTCAAGGGTTTTCAACCACTCGCACGTCTCTCTCTCACGCTGTGCCTTGTGTTAACGCTCACATTTTGTAGTGCCTTTCTGTGATGGTCTGGGTAGCGCGAGGTACGGGCTAACGATGGGGATCTGGATTGATGTTTTGTACAGGTATGATGGCTCCAGGGATGAACGGCATGGCAGGGAGCCCTAACCCTGGGACCCACTACATGCAGCAGGTACACTTCCACACACAATACACAGGGTTATTAATATTAGGGTGCCAAGCACAAAGTGCAACGGCAACCTATTGTAATTGTTAGTTATTATTCCGCCACGTTTGACTTACACAGCCTAAACCGCTCGCACGCTTTTTATGAAACTTACTGCAGCTGTAAAGGCTGACTCAATATTAACAGAGAGCAAATATTACACTGATTGGCCCAAAGGTGACGCTATAGCAACAGTCCAGAAATGCAAACTTTGAACAAACATCTAATAACCGCTTTTGACGAAAAGTCATGAAACTTTGTTAACACATGCATATCCTCATGCTGAACAAATATGCCACAAGAACCTATGACTTTATTTGGATACATTTATGAATATCTTGAACTTTGTTAAAAACACTCAATTCCCTAAGGATCCTAGGTTTTTAGACGTAGACAAAGATCCTTTAGCACATATCATCAATGGACCAATGTGTTCATTCTGATATAAAGCGAAGTCTGTACAATAAAGATTGAGGCACCCAGGAGCCATTGACTTCTAAAAAGGGTGTAGTTTAAAACACGTAAAGACTTAAATGCTTATACCAACATTAAAATGGACTGGTATGATCTTGAACAAGATAGACTCAACATATTTCCAATTAGGGCGTGGCATCGAAATGGGCGTGGCCTGTGACTAAAATCACCACAGTTCATAGACGGAATGTTTGATTTGAGCGGGACCAAATTAGTGGATGTTGGGGACCAAAGCTCCAACTGTTTAAGTACAATTAAGTCAAGTCAAAGGCATATGGGTCAAGATGAACCCCTCCAAATTTCATCCATATCGGGCTATAGGTGGTACCCTCGGCACCATTGAAAATGAGGATCTTAATCCTCAATGTGTCTTCCGAGGCATAAATAAATAAAATAAATAAATAAATAAAATAACATAAATTAACTGAAAATGCAGACTTTGGACGGACATGTTTTCTTAGCCCTTTCACCTACAGTCATGAAATCCTGTAGACATTAGTCCAAGAACCTGTAAGAAAATGGCGTCTGGACGTCCAAATTAGCCCAATCCATGATAGGTGACTAATGCCGGGGTTAACATGAGTCAATCATCACCAAACTAGGTGTATTTAAAGAAGCATAGGTCAACGTTAACCAGGCTAAAGTTCATCAAAATAAGACGATAGGGGGCGCTAAAGTAATCAAATGAAAACTTTAAAGACTTGACTCATGAAAATTTGTTTGCCCATCACCATACCAAGCCGAGGCTATTCCAGTGTTGTTAAGCGTATGCAAACAATAAAGGTCTTAATGGTCTTCGTAAGGGTCTTAATGGTCTGTTAGGGGTCTTATTGGTCGGCTTTAGGCTTGGCACCTGTAAAATGCTGCTTTCAGCTTTAATTATTATTATTATTATTATTATTATTATTAGGAATCAATGAAAACTATTGAAACATTTATGGTGTGTTTATTTGACATCAGCTGGCATATCCATGTGTTCAATGGTGTAGGTGTCTGGGTGTTTAATTGTCCAATCAAAGGGGGGAAATGCATTCGGTATACTAGCGATCTTTTGTTGTGCTATGTATGTTCTATATAGAAAGGAAATGGTCTATAATACATTGAAACAACATTAAACTAAGATAAAATTATGGTTATGATAACAAATTTTATTTTAATCATTAAAAACTGAGAAAATACATTTGTGGTTTTTAATTGCTTGTGCACTGTTCGCCACCATCTCGCCAACGAGCGGAAGGATTTCGAAGAGATTTCCTAGAACACTCTGGTTTATGCGACCTTGGAAAAACATGTAACCCTACCCCTCATTCCGAACATTAACAGTTTTTCCGATATGTGTTGAAAGAAGTCTAGCTTAAACCACATTAAGTCACTAACAAATGTATTTAATAATGTTATTATGGATGCTTATAACATACATGACTGTTGTTGTTTTCAGCCTGGTATGTACAGCCCTGGTCCTCAGGCTCCGCCCCCATACCCCGGACAACCTGGCCAACCGGCCAGCCCCCTGTTCGTAGCCCCCCCACCCAAGACCCAGAGGGTCCTTCACTCTGAGGCCTACCTCAAGTACATCGAGGGGCTGAACTCAGACAGCGGCACTGTGAGCAAGTGGGACCAGACCCTCAAAGGTGCGCTATCTCCCCCCCCCCCCCCCCCCCTCCTGCTCACTTCGTTGGTACCTCCCGTGCTTGCGCTGAGATTAGTATTTGCATCTGAATTTGTGTGTTTCGCTTTGCCCCAACAGCCCAAAGACGGGACGCCCACCTGACCAAAGAGCAGGAGAGCCATCTGCCCAGCCACTGGCTGAAGAGCAAAGGCGCCCACCGCACCATGGCGGACGCGCTGTGGCGTCTCAGGGAGCTCATGCTGAGAGACTCGCTGAACATCCGCCAGGCGTACAACCTGTAGATTCACTGGGACCACTTGTAAAACCTGCTTCCTCACTGTTCTTATCACGACACAAACTCTAGCACCAGTAATAATAGACCATAGAGGCAATATTTTACAAAGAATTGTTCAATCATGGATTTTTATATTTATTAGCAGGATAAGCTTGATGTACCGGTAGTTTGTATGTGTGTGTGTGTGTGTGTGTGTGTGTGTGTTTGCTTTTTTTCAATTATTTTTTAAACCTTGGGAGAATTTGTCTTCAAATTATGTTTTGGCTTATGGACACTGACAAAATAAAATTGTTCGTGCTGTCCATATTGAGTGAGTTTGTCGCTTTATTGGGTGTAGTGGTCTATATGTCGGATGCACTTCCTTTTGTTCGATGTCACTTCCTGGGAGGAAATCGGGATCGGGCCATTCTCTTTAGTGTTTGCCTTGTCTACCTTCTTTCCACAACATCACGGCCAGAATTTTGTACACAAAATTCCACAGGTCATTTCGTTTCAACAAGACCTAACAAAACAGCACAACATTACGCCGGCCACACCGCCTATGGATTAACCAAGAAGTCTACGAGCAAAGAGCCGAGGTCAGGTTTGTTTTCAGCAGGTGTAGTTACTTACTGGAGTGTAGCTAGCAGCATTACACACCAGTCCCGTTGTAAGAGTGCTTTACGATTTAACACGCGATGGAAGTGCTTGATCAACCATCCTGTTGTAAAGCTTTCCGTTCAGTATGGTCAACGTTACCATCGGATTGAGTTGACATGCACTCCTTTCTCCGTGGAGCCTGCAGACTGGCTCCATGTGTGCTGCTGCTGCTGCTGGTTGAGCCACCGGCGGCCTAAGAACCGAGGCACTAATGCAGTTATCTTAAGACAATTCCCGTTCCTTGTCGTTGGATCGATTGACATGCATTTAGTCATACGATCACACATGAGCACACGAGTGAGTTAGTACCATGGCCGTTTTTGTAAGATGAGCCGGTTTGGATGCTAGCTGTTGTTAACACCGGCTCGCCTTGTAAAAACAATCCACTTACTGCATTAATCATTGGCTGGCTGCAAGTAGAGGGACCTTTTCCCTCATCAATATGCCGGTTAAGTTTATATTTCGGGCTTGCATGCAATGGGCCTGCTAAAAGTCAGAATTACGTTTACTATTGTATACCACATTCATTGTCGCCTTATGTGGTGGCTAGCTAGCGTTGATGCTAACGTTGGCTCTACCAAGTACATGTCATCCTCAGTTGCTGCACAGTTGAGTTCTGTTCTGGGCTCTCTGCACAAATGAGGTGTTTTCTGTGCTCTGCACAGTTGAGTTGTGTTCTGTGCGCTCTGCACAATTGAGGTTTGTTCGGCTTTCAAAGCAGTAGCTTAAAGTTGTGATCTTTCATCAAAACTGATCACAATTTGTAGGTCCCCAATGTCATCCTTCGGTTCTATGTATGGATTCCCAATGTTATACAAAGTTCTAACAGAGCAGCTCTTGTATCTGAATGACTCTTTCTTTGTTTTGGGCAGAGCCTTGCAGTTAGAGCTGCACGAACAACAACAACAACAACACAACATTCTGCTCGTCACTACCCTCCAGGAACTCCACTCCTAAATCAATCCTTGTGTAACTCAATCGACCCAGCCCAACAGTGAGGATGTCCCAGATCCAGTATCAGTGTCTGGGGAACCCCATGCCCACCACTGCTGCTGCTGCTGCTGTCACCCCATTACACCTGGCCCCGCCCATGCCTGGATACAGCATCCCCTGTGCTTCCGCCACCCTGCCCGCTGAGAACGCAAGCCAGCCCAGCCGAAGCTCCTCCCTCCCTTCAGGCTCCGTCACTCCCTTCGCCCCCACCACAGGTTTGTCTCTCTTAAATCTATTGTCTCTGTTCGTTATTTAGAATGAGGTTGCCTTGTTTTCTTTTGCCTCCTCCCTGCCTTGTTTGCCCCGAAGTTGTTTTGGGTCACCGGCTATTTGATTGGTTAACACTTTTGGCTTCAATGATTACATGAGCTCATTTCAATGCAAATCACAGGGGGATGTAGTGCATGTCATGACTACAATGTTTCTTCAACTGAATGTATTTGTGCTGTTGTTTTGTGCTTTGAAGAATCTAACATGGCAAACCCTAAAGAGAAGACCCCCATGTGTTTGGTGAATGAGCTGGCCCGTTTCAATAAAATCCAACCCGAATACAAGCTGCTTTGTGAGCAAGGCCCGGCTCACTCCAAGGTAACGCAGACCGGCTGTACCACCGCTGATGTCATCCATCTGATGTCATCCATGAGCCTCCCACTGGCTTATCATGCAATGGAAACAGTGAGTCCACTGCTCAACTCTCTCTCTCCCTCGCTCTCTCTCGCGATCGTTCTTTCTCTCTCTCGTTCTCTCAGATCTTTTCAGTGAGACTCACGCTAGGCGATCAGCACTGGGAGGCAGAGGGCACCAGCATCAAGAAAGCCCAGCACACGGCTGCTGCGACCGCCCTGGCTGAGACCACGCTGCCAAGGCCCACGCTGAGATCACCCCGCAACACAGGCAAGGCCTCAAACCACCCCTCTGGACTAGTCTAGTCCAGGCCCCTCCAGCCATCCCCCTAGTCTAGTCCAGGCCCCTCCAGCCATCCCCCTAGTCTAGTCCAGGCCCCTCCAGCTGTCCATCTAGTCTAGTCCAGGCACGGCCCCTCTATCGACCCTGCCTTGAGTAGTCCAGGACCTGCCAATCCAACCACCCCAACCATCCCCCTAGCCTAATCCATGCTCCGGTTTAGGGTTCCATCCCCCTTGTTTAGCCCCTGGTACCATCCGGTGGTCCATCAATCAATGACAGGAATTTAGAGGTTTTTTTTGCAATGCATTTTGATACTTCGGTTTGTTGTTGTGACAGAAGAGTGCACCACGCACACCATGGAGCTGAACGCCTTGTGTATGAAGCTGGGGAAGAAGCCCCTCTACAAGCCCATCGACGCATACATGGGGATGCGACCGCCAAACTTCAACTGCAACGTCCGAGGCCCCGGGCCCTACCAGCGCTCTATGCAACAGTAAGTCTTCGCCCCCCCCCGAGCCCCTCAGGTCTGCGAATACAGGCACAGGTGTTGGGGTTGAAGTACCAGCAGAAAAGAGCCGAGGGGTTTAGGAGCCAGAGAGTAAACCAATTAAAGAGAAAGTGCTGCATTGGCGCACCTGTGATTGACAGGCCGGATGAAAAACCCGACAACAATCAGGGGAGAAATGAGCCCGGGAGCTGTCGTTAATCTAAATACTCACTCAAGAGTCGGGCGCAGGCAACCAGAACGGAACAGTCTCGCAGAGCGTCTCACTCACTAATGGCTGACAGATGGCGGCGCCGTTTTCTAACTGATTACTCCAACGTCGACGACACAGCTCGTACTCCTCACGCACGACACCTTCCTCAAAGGCGACACTGACGTCCCTGTCGTTCCCCTGCAGGTATTACTACCCGTTCCCGCCGGTGGGGCCCTTCCTGTACCACATGGAGCTGTCTATAGGGGGCCAGCAGTTCCACGGCAAGGGGCGCACGCGGCAGCTGGCCAAACACGACGCGGCCGCCCGGGCGCTCAAGGTGCTGGAGAACGAGCCCATGCTCCAACAGCTGCCCGTGGTGAGGCCCCCCCGCAGCACCCTGCTCATACACCTCACCGTGTCTGTCCCCCCCCCCCCCAGGGGTAAAGGTAGAAACTCGTTGGTTGTCTTTCTCCGGAAGGCACCCACGCAGTGTTGCCGGATTTCCTGCCCAATCTGGCAACCCTGGCTGCAGCGCACTGCAGTAAGGGTTGCCAGATTGGGTGGGAAATCCGGCCCAATCTGGCAACACTTCACCCACGGTGGGGGGAGGAAACGAGTGCGGTGTGAACGCAACGTGGAGTGCTCGTCTGTATCGTAATGGCGTGATGTGTTTTTGTGGTTCAGATGAACGGCGACGGCGAGGAGGAGAACCTCAACAAGTCCGAAATCAGCCAAGTCTTTGAAATTGCACTCAAGAGGAATCTTCCCGTCAACTTTGAGGTTTGATCCGTTTTTCCGAAGGCGTGTCCTGTTGTGAACACACTTTCAGGCGGTCTTCCGTTTCAAAGAGGATCTCAAAGAGAATACACGTGATCCGTGATTTTGATTCCTGCGGTGCTCTGCGTTGCAGGTGTTGCAGGAAGCCGGCCCGCCCCACATGAAGAGCTTCGCCGTGCGGGTGGTGGTGGGCGAGTTCGCCGGGGAAGGGGAGGGCAAGAGCAAGAAGATCGCCAAGAAGCTGGCGGCGGCCATGGTGCTGGAGGAGCTGAGGAAGCTGCCCCACGTCCCCGGCGTGGAGAAGATGCTGCCGCACATTAAAAAGAAACCCAAGTCCATCGTCAAGGTAACCGCGGCGGCCCCACCTCCGCCCCTCCCCAATGCGTCATCAAGCCTCATTTATGACTCTCGTCGCCTCCTGGGCCGCTGCCCCGTCTTTTGACCTTCGACCCCTGTCGCCCCCCACGCTCGGCAGCTGCAGACCAGCCCGGAGTACGGCCAGGGCATGAACCCCATCAGCCGGCTGGCCCAGATCCAGCAGGCCAAGAAGGAGAAGGAGCCGGAGTACGGGCTTCTGACGGAGAGGGGGCTGCCGCGCCGCAGGGAGTTCGTCATCCAGGTGAGCAGCACGGGGGTCAGGCATACAGGTGAGGGGGACGGGGTTCAGTCATACAGGTGAGGAGGACGGGGTTCAGTCATACAGGTGAGGGGGACGAGGTTCAGTCATACAGGTGAGGAGGACGGGGTTCAGTCATACAGGTGAGGAGGACGGGGTTCAGTCATACAGGTGAGGGGGACGGGGTTCAGTCATACAGGTGAGGAGGACGGGGTTCAGTCATACAGGTGAGGAGGACGGGGTTCAGTCATACAGGTGAGGAGGACGGGTCAGTCATTCAGGTGAGGAGTAGGGGGTTCAGTCATACAGGTCAGGAGGACGGGGTTCAGTCATACAGGTGAGCACCAGGGAGTTTATGCATACAGGTGACAGCAGGGAGGTAGTCTAAGGCCCCGTCCACACGGGTGAAAACAATCCTTTCCCCTCCGTTTCTCTTGGCTGCGTTTCACGAGTATCTCCGTAAAGACGGACTCATTGAGTCCTGGGGAAACCCTGTAGTACATATTGAAGGCCTCTATGTGGCACTGGTTCTCCACAACAAAAAGAAATGGACGTCTGCGCGCTGTATACAGTCATACAGCCAAGGAGGAGAAAGCAGTTGTTAAACCTTTTATATTGAGCAGAAAATACTTTTTAGTGTCAGTTAGTAAATAAATTGACCAAGGGACTGTATTTAAAGCTACAGAAATAATAAAATGAAATCACCCAAAAAAACTGTCCAGCCGGTGGGGGGGTGGGGGGGGGGGGGGGGGGATTCGTCCACACGAATCAGAACACAAAAACACAAAGGGCCCTTTTTATCTGTCTGGAAGGTCGGCCCAAACGATCCAGACATAACTATTTTCACCAAAAAATCGTTTCTGTGTGGACAGGGCCTAAGCTGCTATACTGTACTATAGCAGAAGGCTCCTGGGATCTACCCCCCTCCAACTTCTAACTTTTCCCTGCTCCCTTACACGCGGTCTCTGTAACTACCTCCCACTCACTCTGCACTCTCTCTTTCTCTCCCCCAAACATTGACGCGTTGCCCCCGGCAACAGGTGAGCGTGTGCGGCCAGTGCGCGGAGGGCCTGGGTCCGAGCAAGAAGGTGGCCAAGAGGAACGCGGCGGAGACCATGCTGGAGCTGCTGGGATACAAAGTGCCTCAGCCCCAGCCCCCCAAGCCGGCTCTGAAGACGGACGAGAAGGCAGGTGGTCCCGCCAGATGGAAAACATGGAGAACGCACACGCTGCCGGTGACCAGGGTAACCGGGGGTACGTTCTAACGGTTTGTGTCTGGCTTTATGATCTCGCAGGCCCCGCTAAAGAAACCCGGAGAGCAGGAGAGACGCAAAGTGACCTTCTTTGAGCCGGGTTCGGTGGACGACGGGACGTTGGGTGAGTGGGTGTTCAGAGAGCCATTCGGGCCCTTTACGGCTCTCCTGTCGTGAAAGTGTTGAATTGTGTTTGAAGTAATTTTGTAAAAGGAAAATGAAAATATCCTAATAAACATCACATTTTGTTCGCCCGGCACATTCAAAGCAAACAACAAACCATGACCAGTCAGCCTTTTCTGTGTCGTTATTGATCGCACGGAATTATCCTAATCCCAATATCTGGAAAAACATTCCCAATTATAACTTCCTTGTCCTAACCGTGCAGCCATGCGTGACCTATTACTCATGAGACGGGTCATAGGTCACGCATGTCCAACGGCCCTAGTTGCCCATCTGTCTTTCGCCTATTGTCGGAGTGACTCCTCCGTCGTCCCCCGCACACGATGACTAACCAACCCCCCGCCCCCGACAGCCTGCAAGGACGACGACTACCGCCTGCCTTACCTCAGCAACCAGCAGCTCCCCGCGGGCATCCTCCCCATGATGCCCGAGGTGGCCCAGGCCGTGGGCGCCTGCCAGGGGCCCCACGCCAGGGACTACGGCCGCCACGCCGCCGCCCCCAACCCCGCCATGACCACCGTCACTGCCATGATCGCCAACGAGCTGCTGTACACGGGCGTATCGCTCACCGCCCAGACCGTCCTGGCCAACAGCCCCAACAACAACAACAACAACGGCAGCCTGAGCCAGCCGGCCCCCGGGCCCCTGGCCAGACCCTCGGAGCAGCTCAGCTACCTGGCCGCGGTGCAGGGGTTACAGGTGAGGCCGCGCCCCCCCCCCCCTCTCATTCGCTTTGACTCGTGACCGCTGTTCTGATGTCAGGGGGTAGTACGGGTTTGTTGACATGTGTTTGTGTGTGTGTGTGTGTGTGCGTGTGTGCTCACAGGTGGAATACAAGGACTTCCCCAAGAACAATAAGAACGAGTTTGTGTCGCTGATCAACTGCTCCTCCGTGCCGCCCCTCCTCAGCCACGGCATCGGGAAGGACGTGAGCTTCTGCCACGACATGGTGAGCCACTCATTTCGACCTCATTTCATCCTTTTTGATAGTCTGTTCACACGCACAGGCGTTTCTGCGGTCGTCCTCATTCGACGTTTGTAGTGCTATTTCTAAACGATATCTCTGGAGCCACCGGTATCGAAAATACTTTTCACCCCAATGGGGTAGCTCAGGAGGTAGAGGGGGGGGGGCTGGTAACCGCAAGGTTGCTAGTTCGATCCCCGGCTCCTCCTAGAGTGTCGAGGTGTCCCTGGGCAAGGCAACTAACCCTCTAACTGCTCTCGCCTTGCCTGGTCGACCCCGCCGTCGGTGTGTGACTGTGTGCATAAATGGGTGAACATCAGGCAATATTGTAAAGCGCTTTGGATGAAAGCGCTATGGAAACGCAGTCCGTCTACCATTTACAACGGCAACTCCCTCTGGCTGAACAGGCGGCGCGGAACATCCTCAAGCTCCTCTCAGAGTCTGACCAGCAGTCCAGCGACCGCTCTGGCAACGCACCAACCTCTGGGTACGCCTGCGCCGTCCTTCATCACACCATCCAACGCCCCGTGGCACACTGTAAGCCTTCGCTTTGGCCCCGTGACGTCGCACTCACTGTTCTGTCTGTTCTTGTCGGTGTACGCCTCAGGTCTGGCAAGCAGGAGATGGAGGCAGAGTCGCTGCTGCTGCAGCAGGCGAACCCCAGCCCCATGGCACAGGCGGTGGACGGCAGCGCGTAGTCGACCACCGCGGCGCCCCCGGTCGGCTCGCGGGGCTCGACAGCGGATTGACACTGTGTTTTTAGGCCCTTTTTTGTAGAGGAACTAAAACCTTCACACGGGAGACGACATAGGCTCGGGGAAAATCCCGTCGTTCACGTTCCCGTCGTTCCACATAAAAAAAAAAATGAAACGTTCGGTAAAACAAGATTGATAGAAAACGGGATGTTGCTTCCTTCTCCCCTGGCGATGTTTTATTGTACACCTTATTTATTCTTTTGTTTTTTTTTCCTTTCAATGCTTTGTGGAAGAAAATAACTGCTGCCTCCCCCCCAGTCGAAGAAATGGGCATTTGCTTTCCTGAACTAGAATGAGATATTTTACTGTGAAGAAAAAGGGTGTCTCTTTTCTCGTGGTTGCTTTGAACTAGAAGTTGTTTTGTTACCTAACCCACCGGGAACGTCTTTTCTCTGGCCGTTATTTTTCAAGTGTGTCACGTTGTTAACGCTCCCCCCCCCGGAGAGATGTGTTCCCCGGACCTCTAGGCGGCAGCTAGGGGGAACCAACGCCTCATGTTTCGGTTTCGCCCCCGCCATTTCGTTTCCAGGGTGCTCTGCCCCCCGCCAGTCGAGTGTTTATCCTCATGTCCATGTAGGGCGTCCGTCTCCCCCCCCCCCCCCCCCCCCCCCCGGGTGGGTTGTCGTGACTCAATGTAGCGTGTGCGTGACGTAACGTGACTGCCTACCCCTCTGTACCTCTCCGCCGTGTGTGGTGGCGCAGTATTAAGCCCTGTTTCCTTCCCTCCCTCCCTCCCTCATTTTGTTACCTCCCCCCCCCCCCCCCTCCCTCTCCCCTACACTTCCACTGTAAGTAAACCTGTGCGCTCAGCACACCAAACACACATGGCTGGTCTTGTCGTTACTTGGTGTGGAGTTGAAAGGTGGCGCCGTGTAACACTGGAGAAGTGTTTGCTGGTTTGATAAAAGGAAAAACACATTTTTGGTGATAGATATTTTATTTCATTTCCATTTTCTGACATTTTAATAACGTCGATCTGGATGATTTATTTTTAACCAAAAGCCCCACTTGGGACAAATGTCGTAAATTAGCTTTGGCTAGACACACTATGATACAAACACCGGATGACTGTCTCACGCTTGTCTATGTTTCTGTATTTGTCCCTATTCAAATAAACCTTAAATAATAATAATGTAGACGTTAAGGGAGTGAAGGCTACTCCTGCAAACACAATGATGGGTAACAAAGAGATTTGAATATGGGCGGTACAGTCGTGGTGCGTGTTTAAGCTTATGGCTCCTTGGCTGAGCAGCCCTAGCAGCACGAACCGCTGACCAGCTCATGTTTCAACTGGTCTTGGCAACTTTTCTTTTTTCTTTCTTTCTTATACCTCCCTTTTATGTATATTTAATATACATAAACCTCCTTCATCCTTACATACTCATCCTTCACATACTAGGTAAAACCAACCCAAATGGAACAAAAATAGCTGGGCCTCATGTGTTCCATTCACACGTCCCCAGCCCTCCATCAGACGCCTGGTTGCTACGGCAACACAAGGTGCTGAGTCTGCGCCGCTGGGCCGTCCTGGCCAACAGCCCCAACAACAACAACAACAACGGCAGCCTGAGCCAGCCGGCCCCCGGGCCCCTGGCCAGACCCTCGGAGCAGCTCAGCTACCTGGCCGCGGTGCAGGGGTTACAGGTGAGGCCGCGCCCCCCCCCCCTCTCATTCGCTTTGACTCGTGACCGCTGTTCTGATGTCAGGGGGTAGTACGGGTTTGTTGACATGTGTTTGTGTGTGTGTGTGTGTGTGCGTGTGTGCTCACAGGTGGAATACAAGGACTTCCCCAAGAACAATAAGAACGAGTTTGTGTCGCTGATCAACTGCTCCTCCGTGCCGCCCCTCCTCAGCCACGGCATCGGGAAGGACGTGAGCTTCTGCCACGACATGGTGAGCCACTCATTTCGACCTCATTTCATCCTTTTTGATAGTCTGTTCACACGCACAGGCGTTTCTGCGGTCGTCCTCATTCGACGTTTGTAGTGCTATTTCTAAACGATATCTCTGGAGCCACCGGTATCGAAAATACTTTTCACCCCAATGGGGTAGCTCAGGAGGTAGAGGGGGGGGGGCTGGTAACCGCAAGGTTGCTAGTTCGATCCCCGGCTCCTCCTAGAGTGTCGAGGTGTCCCTGGGCAAGGCAACTAACCCTCTAACTGCTCTCGCCTTGCCTGGTCGACCCCGCCGTCGGTGTGTGACTGTGTGCATAAATGGGTGAACATCAGGCAATATTGTAAAGCGCTTTGGATGAAAGCGCTATGGAAACGCAGTCCGTCTACCATTTACAACGGCAACTCCCTCTGGCTGAACAGGCGGCGCGGAACATCCTCAAGCTCCTCTCAGAGTCTGACCAGCAGTCCAGCGACCGCTCTGGCAACGCACCAACCTCTGGGTACGCCTGCGCCGTCCTTCATCACACCATCCAACGCCCCGTGGCACACTGTAAGCCTTCGCTTTGGCCCCGTGACGTCGCACTCACTGTTCTGTCTGTTCTTGTCGGTGTACGCCTCAGGTCTGGCAAGCAGGAGATGGAGGCAGAGTCGCTGCTGCTGCAGCAGGCGAACCCCAGCCCCATGGCACAGGCGGTGGACGGCAGCGCGTAGTCGACCACCGCGGCGCCCCCGGTCGGCTCGCGGGGCTCGACAGCGGATTGACACTGTGTTTTTAGGCCCTTTTTTGTAGAGGAACTAAAACCTTCACACGGGAGACGACATAGGCTCGGGGAAAATCCCGTCGTTCACGTTCCCGTCGTTCCACATAAAAAAAAAAATGAAACGTTCGGTAAAACAAGATTGATAGAAAACGGGATGTTGCTTCCTTCTCCCCTGGCGATGTTTTATTGTACACCTTATTTATTCTTTTGTTTTTTTTTCCTTTCAATGCTTTGTGGAAGAAAATAACTGCTGCCTCCCCCCCAGTCGAAGAAATGGGCATTTGCTTTCCTGAACTAGAATGAGATATTTTACTGTGAAGAAAAAGGGTGTCTCTTTTCTCGTGGTTGCTTTGAACTAGAAGTTGTTTTGTTACCTAACCCACCGGGAACGTCTTTTCTCTGGCCGTTATTTTTCAAGTGTGTCACGTTGTTAACGCTCCCCCCCCCGGAGAGATGTGTTCCCCGGACCTCTAGGCGGCAGCTAGGGGGAACCAACGCCTCATGTTTCGGTTTCGCCCCCGCCATTTCGTTTCCAGGGTGCTCTGCCCCCCGCCAGTCGAGTGTTTATCCTCATGTCCATGTAGGGCGTCCGTCTCCCCCCCCCCCCCCCCCCCCCCCCCGGGTGGGTTGTCGTGACTCAATGTAGCGTGTGCGTGACGTAACGTGACTGCCTACCCCTCTGTACCTCTCCGCCGTGTGTGGTGGCGCAGTATTAAGCCCTGTTTCCTTCCCTCCCTCCCTCCCTCATTTTGTTACCTCCCCCCCCCCCCCCCCCCTCCCTCTCCCCTACACTTCCACTGTAAGTAAACCTGTGCGCTCAGCACACCAAACACACATGGCTGGTCTTGTCGTTACTTGGTGTGGAGTTGAAAGGTGGCGCCGTGTAACACTGGAGAAGTGTTTGCTGGTTTGATAAAAGGAAAAACACATTTTTGGTGATAGATATTTTATTTCATTTCCATTTTCTGACATTTTAATAACGTCGATCTGGATGATTTATTTTTAACCAAAAGCCCCACTTGGGACAAATGTCGTAAATTAGCTTTGGCTAGACACACTATGATACAAACACCGGATGACTGTCTCACGCTTGTCTATGTTTCTGTATTTGTCCCTATTCAAATAAACCTTAAATAATAATAATGTAGACGTTAAGGGAGTGAAGGCTACTCCTGCAAACACAATGATGGGTAACAAAGAGATTTGAATATGGGCGGTACAGTCGTGGTGCGTGTTTAAGCTTATGGCTCCTTGGCTGAGCAGCCCTAGCAGCACGAACCGCTGACCAGCTCATGTTTCAACTGGTCTTGGCAACTTTTCTTTTTTCTTTCTTTCTTATACCTCCCTTTTATGTATATTTAATATACATAAACCTCCTTCATCCTTACATACTCATCCTTCACATACTAGGTAAAACCAACCCAAATGGAACAAAAATAGCTGGGCCTCATGTGTTCCATTCACACGTCCCCAGCCCTCCATCAGACGCCTGGTTGCTACGGCAACACAAGGTGCTGAGTCTGCGCCGCTGGGACTATTCCGCCGTGATGGGGAGGGGGGCCTCTCGGTTCTTCATGGTGTCGATGAAGGGGTACATGCACTTGTCTGAACCCATGAAGCGGTAGGTGACCACGTTGGATTCCCAAGGCAGTAGTCTGCGAAAGAAAAAAGGGCAATGTCGTTAGCCTAACGACCAGGAGGAGACGGGGAAATTAGCTAAATGTCGGTCGTCTGAGGGAGACTCGAGGTGATTCATGTAATTGGAATCAAGATGGCAGAAAGGCCGTTGGAATCGCCAGGTTCTGGGTTTTATCCCCAACGTCTACACTGCCTACATTTTATCATATGTAATGAGTTGTCCTTGCTCCTTAATGGCCTGGCTTTGGATACAATCACCTCACCTCACTGCCTAGTACCACCTAGTGGACAGAGTGAGGCTGCACCTACGCCTCAACTCCCTGACGAGTACCACATACTACCCCGACACACTCCCTATCTGCGTAGTGAGTACAGTGCCGCTGTACTTACGCCCGGGACAGGAAGGGCAGGTAGGTGAGCCGTGGGATGCACACCAGGGGCTGGTCGATGAGGATGGCGTTCATGGCCTGCTCCACACAGTACTGGGGGTCCAGTGGGGGCAGGATCATCTCCACCTCGTCCCTACACACACCAACACAAGACAGCGTCAGGCTCTGTGGAGGACCCCGATGGCGTTCATCCCGCCATACAGATCGAATTACTCACTGCCACATTGATTAGTTGGAGATTTATTTTTTGTAAATTCTAATACTCTTTTGTAATACTGATACGGCAATTTATTGATAATTGCCGTGACAATTTCTTTATTGAAACATTCATGCAATCTTAAATTATTTATGTTTTTTCTCTGACCTTAAAATTGAATCCCCTTTTCTTTAAACAGTTCACTCACCTGATCTTACAGCCTTTAAACATGCCCGTGTCCACGATGTAGGGACACACCAGGGTGGTCTTCACCCCGTCCACCTCCTCAGCCAGCAGCTCATGGGCCATGGATTCATGGAAGCCCACAGCAGCGAACTTACTGGCACAGTAGTCCTTGGGTCGCACCACAACACAGTACAGGTACAACTTACATTAGTACCACCACTTCACTTTGGGGACGTTTTATCTAGACACTGGCATAACGAAGACAAAAAAAAGGATTGAAGGTTTGAGGGGGTAATCGAACCAACACAATCAAAGCCAAAATGGTTGTGTTGTGGTTCAGTATTACATTTCCACTTTAGGGCATTTAGCGCTTTTATCCAAAACGAGTACATAAGTACATTTGTCAGAAGAAAGAGAAAACAATAATTCGCTGATGGTACAATATCAGTGCTATACTGGATGTCATAAGAGTGAAGAACTGTGTGAAGTGTATGTATTTATGTATTTATTTTGATTCGTCCCATTCCCCGTTTCCCTCCCAGCCAGCCTCACCTCAACGCAGGGCGTGCTGAAGAGTCCCAGGACGCTGGCCACGGTCACGATGTGGCCGTGGTTATTGGCCTTCATCTGAGGGAGGAATGCCTTCACTGTCTGAGGACACATACATACATACATACATACATACATACATACATACATACATACATACATGCATGATACATTCATGACACACACACACACACACACACACACACACACACACACACACACACACACACACACACACACACACACACACACACACACACACACGTTACTAGTAACAGCCATGTGAACAGCTTGCAAGGCTTGAAAACGTTTCCTGCAGCCCCACATGCTGATATCGAAGCATTGGGGTTTTCTATTAAGAAGATTGCAGAAGGAATCTAGATGCATTTGACTCTGGGGAAAAAGCTGTTAATGCTTCACAATGTAAAAAAGGCATGACTCATACCGCACAGTAATCGGGGCTTTGTATTGTATTTTATTGTATGTGCTGAGAAAAGGACTTTAGAATTTCCAATTGGACGTCCAGTGGTTTTGCTGGCACACACAGTTTTTGGTTTGAATTCATGTAGTACCCTTATTACCACATAAACAGTGCTCAATTAAAGCACAAACGCTAGAATCAGATTTAGAAATTGCTCATGTGGCGTCTCAAGCGAAATATTTAATTATATCTGGGGCAAATTATAATCAAGATCATTTTATATTCTTTTCATAGTCACCACATGAGCAGATACCCATGCTTTCAATTGGCCTTCCATGGATTATTCTGAACCACGGTCCCAGCCCCACCCAACCCGACCCTCTTTCCTCCTTCAGTCAGCTAGAGACTAGGACGTGGTCCTCACCCAGAAGAGCGCGTGGCAGTTGACCTTCATGGTCCTCTCGATCAGCTCGTCGGGACAGTCCAGCATTCGCTTCCCCGCCACCACCCCCGCGTTGTTCACCAGGATGGTCACGTCCCGCCCCAGGTCGTCGCGTACCATCTCAGCAGTACGATACACCTCTTGGCGGCTGGTCACGTCCACCGTGTACGTGTGCGCTTTCCCGCCCATCTCACGCACCAGCGTGGCCGTGCGCTCGTTGGAGGCGGTGTTGGTGTCCCAGAGGACCACCTCCGCGCCGTGTTTGCTGAACTCTTGGGCGAACAGCTGGCCGAGGCCTCCGCCGGCGCCGGTGATCAACACCAGCTCCCCGTCGACCGGCTTGGTGCGAGGCCGGAGCACCGCCCGGAGAGAGTTGCGCAAAATGTAGTAGAGCACGTCCAGGAGCATCATCTGGAGATCCATGAGGAAAATCATCTTGGAACTATCGTTAGTTTCCCAAACGTGTTCTTCCGGTTTGAAAGTTAAAATGTAATGTTAAAATGTCAAACAGACAGCCATGCTGGTGTTTCCGTCCCCCGACCACCGATTCTTGGTTTTTAAGCACTTTTAAACACCAGGATTAACGGAATTGGCCTGAGCCACTCACGGATTCACGTGTCTCGTGAGCCGTGACGTAAGGTGGTGTGTATTTTTCAAAGTGAGGCCTTCTCGTGGCTCACTGTGATGAAGACCACAGTGAACCAAACAACAGTGTCCAGTGCTGATATGTCTGGAGTACCTACTGTAGATACGATGTCACACAACATTAACAAGCACATGAACACATTTAGAAGGCATTTCAGTCTTGATGATAGGTTTTCATTACTGTATTATCTATACCAAATAGAATACATCTAAATGAGATTGCTGTAGTCACCAAAGTGCCTTGCGTTAAACATTGATTCCCTTTTCCATATTTATTTTCCTCTCGCAGTTCTTCAATAGGCTATTCATTGACAAATATACTGTATAAAGTTTATTTTGTCCTGGAATTCCCTCCACGCAATAGGCTCACATGCCTTTACTATTGAACTTAAGAACATAAGGAGATTATCTGTATGGGCACAGTAAATCTCTTCCATACTTGCTTGTTTCGCAAGAATGCATATTTCCGATACTATGTGCCTGTTTGAGAACACTAAAGACATGTTCATTCGGCCAGCTCATTAGCCAAAGAGGCTATGTCTGGACACGTGAGGGAATGTTCAGACCAAGTGGTGTAAATTAAGGTTACAAATATAAAACGATATGGTTTTAAACAGCAGACTGTAACTATCTGAATATCGGGCCCCTTGGATGTTATCCTGTAATAGGGCATGCAGAGGATAGTTGACCTGTTGGCCTTTTAGGATAGAGGCCTCATGTTTGAATAGTTTTGTACATCCCTGAATGCCAAACATCGGTCTTTGTAACTCCTTTCTAACTCTGAGTGCAAAGTGAGTACAAATTAGTGAGTGTGTTTTGTGGAGCCATAGCCTGCAAGTTTTGACACTTTGCTGATTAACTAATCAAGGATGACTGATTAGATTAGCCACAGCTGGGAGCTGGCTCACTTCTTAATTCAAATGGAAGCAGCGAGGCTGTACTTAATTTTCTACTAATTGCTTCTGGACATTGGCTTAATTTTGGTGACTAAATAATGATGTGGGCATATCTGTAAAATATCTGTTCTAACCATTGCATATTTAGTTGATGAACCCAAGGGTTTATTATTTGTCATGTGCCGTCTCATCTGATTTATAAAACCCCAAATAATTGTGTGTTCTTTTGAGGCCACACATTGTCCATTGATATTTCAAATGCATACTTCAGCTGGCATGGATTATTCAGCAGTTATCTTACGTAATTGGATGTATAATTTAGGTAAACTGTACTGAGGGGATACTGTTGCCAACTATTGAGCAAGGCTTGGAAAGAGAAGAAAAGCCCTGTTGGAATCAAAAGCTTTAAGCCTTAATCACGTCAAAGTTAGCTTACAGACAAGTCCCACGTTGATTTGGCAGCAAGTGTGGATGTTTCCGAACCGGTTTCAACCTGCCTGTAGAACAAATCTATCAATCAATGAAACAATACAGAAATAGAACTGGTTATGTCTTGCAACGTGTTTATGTGTTTGTGGTCTTAGTTATTTTATGTGACATTATTATTTCAAAGCCCTAATTCTCGATATATGTTCTAATAATTGAACATTATTAGATGTTTAGTTACTTGCTCTCCCTGCGGAAACGGGCAAGACTGTTTCGCTGAGAGTCCTCATAATATGCACTGCTTTAGCTGTTGAGATAAGCTTTGAAACGTTGTTTTATGACATAACGCCTCTCAGTGTTAGCATGCAGACCAACCTGTTTCCAACCTGTCAGTCGTAACATTAATGCATACGTATTTATAAGTAACTACACATGAAGGCAACACTTATGTATTTAGTCGTATTTGCTATCTTCCAGCAGCTTCAACATATTTATTCCACCTCAAATTAGACGCTATTTTTTACATAATGTACAAATTGGTCAAATACTTCTGAATTCACTCCATCGCTAGAGGGTTAAGGTAGTGTGTAGGTAACATCTAAGCAAGGACATGCACAGAGTAGACCAAATAAGTAATCACTAAACTACAGAACGGGTCAAGCAGTTCCTTATAATTTAGGAATACTCTCAGCTCCCGTAACCTTCATGTGTCCAGAGCTCTGCTTCTATTTCTGGAAGGGAGTCTCAGCCTGTGTATAGTGTTTCTTATTGATTTAATATTTCAGATTGTTTGTCATGTCTCCAGGCTGTTCACTGGGGCGTTGCCTGGATGGAGGGCAGCCCTGACACATGCAACATGTCTTCCTTTCTGCTCACTGACGTACGCAACGCCAGCTTGCTGTGTTGGCTGCACGCCTCATCGTTCACGGCAGCGTTGTCTGCCTGTCTGTTGTTTACCCCTTGCCGATTCAGCCATTCTGTCTCCGTGTGTGGGTTTGGTTTGTCTGTCAGTCAGTCCGTTTCTGTTTTTGAACACATGTACATGCACAAATGCACACACATACACTGATGCACACACACGTACACCCTCGCAAAGCGTCACGCATGCACACACACACACGCCACACACATACACATGCACGCGCAAAAACACACACACACACAAACACACATACACACGCACACACTCACTCATGCACTCCACACACAGCAAGTTTGGAATTGGGAACAATCATCTGGGTGGAGTCCTTGAGATGTGTTTTGATTAGCCCCAATTGTGATTATACTTGCATGAATAATGCAAGTAGCGTTTTAATAAATGTAAAACATTTTCAAGGGATTCTGAACACATGACCCAGGGGGAGTCGTTGCTGGAGTGGAAGTCTGTATAGCAACACACTGTTCTGCAGTAACACCTTATAATACATGCCATTCATTCTACAGGGAACTTACATTACTGTATCCCTTCGTTATTATTTTCCCTGATCACATAAACATAATGAATGAATTCATGGTGCTATCTTCAATGATTTACAATACATAAAAACGTACAGATACTATGTCTGAGTGCTGATTGTGGTTGAAGTTTGTTGCACCATTTTCCCTTGTGTAGGCCGACCATTGAAAAGGTCAAGAGCTGAGGGAGTTTTCCAGCATTTTAACCACTCCATCACCCATGACAACTGCTGCAAGATAAATGCTATTTATGAGAAGTTAGTAATTCTATGTCTATTAATTGTATTCTACATTTTATCGCCACTTTAAATATTTCTTGACAATACGTTTTCCATAAAGCTGTATCCTATTTGACGAGGCAGATGTAACCTCGTAGCTGTGCTGTTATTGAAGCAAGACGACTGACTGCGAGCTGCAACATGCTTCAACGCTTAGTCTGCCACACAATATGCGAATTGTTCCATTTGTGTATCTAGGCAGAAGGAATGCGATGATCTTACACTAGGTGGCGATATTATACAACGTTAACCCAGTTTAAACAAGTGATGCTGAAGCCATGATAAAACATGTTTCTGTACAGTGGTTAGCATTCGGGATTTTTGTTGATTGTTGGCCTATATGGAAGTATATTATGAAACGGGATGTCTTCTCTGACCCAAACAGTTCCATATCCTTCTTTTCATTTGACAATTGCATAGACAAACAGTATATGAATGCAAACCGTTTGTTTCAAGAGAGAATATATGCAAGTCAATAATGATTGTGTGGAGGGAATGTAAAGTCATTATATTTATTTTGAGTCATCCAATGGAAACGTTGCCTTCCTAAAATAAATAATAAAAACTTGAGACACAGAGACACATTTCTACGGGACAAACGACTGGTTTCGTGTGAATCACAAACCAGTCACAGCTCCAAGAGGTTACCACATGCATTTAACAACAGAACATTGATACAGAAACTACAGCATAGAAAGTCAACAAGTAGAAATAGTACTTCCTTTTTTCTTCTTTTTACAAAACAAACAGCATTAGGACCTACAAACAACATTGTATAAGAGCTGGGGAAGGTAATTTTTTGTTTATTATCCAATTCCCCGGAAAATGTGTACTTTGCTTGATGGCTTAGGCTGGGTGGGTCAAGTCCACTGAGAAGTTCAAACACAAAAAAAATTTGCTCACTGATTCAAATGTTATGTTGATTGTATCCTTGAAATCTTAAACATAATTGCATTTGCATTTAGCTTTTATTTGCAACAAGTAAAACCCAATGTCGTTGATACAAGGTGTACTGAATTGACCCAGCCCATTGGCAGATTAAAGGAGTATGTTTGACACCACTGGCTGCACCAGTGTGCTTAGGACAGGCATGTGTTTCAGGCGGAACGACTAAAACATGTTAGCATGTAGTAGGTTGGCATGTAGCATGACCCAGCCCAGTGGCAGATAAAAGGAGTCTGTGTAAGACTGATGGCTATACCAGTGCGCTTGGGACAGTCATGTGTTTCAAGTGGAATGAGTAAAACATATTAGCATTTTAGCATGTAGCATGACCCAACCCAGTGGCAGATAAAGGGAGTCTGTGTGAGACTATTGGCTACACCGGTGTGCTTGGTGATGCCCAGTCATGTGGTTCCGGTAGAATGACTAAAAAAAATGAATGTTAAGCTTGAGGCAAAACAGCCGGACTAACTTTCCCTTTCAACAGCTCACTGAAAAGCCATCCGATACGTCAATTCCGTGTTTAGTATATATGTAGACTGGTACCAACAGCTCAAGGTATGTGGAGCAATAGACCTTTCATCCAGACTGTGAACAGGGCTTGGATGTTGCTGAATGGCCTGGGGAAGAGATGTCTGCTTGATAAAAGTACTGCAGGAGTTCCACATGACCATAGGGTCTGGATGACTTGTTGCTATCAGGTCACAGTATCACAGTCTAGAATTCAGTTGAGAGCAAAGTCACTATCAAATGGTCCTTTATGCTACCTCTACAAAAAGCTTAGAATATTACAACGCTAGAGTCGGTCAATACTTTACTTACGTCAATACTCAATCATTTTTTAACGTTTTGTGCGCACGCGTGGATGTGCATGCAGTGGTTAATACCATACACGTTGAAACGTCTGTTGTTTATGGTGCTGGCTGCACCGCCTATGGAAAATTGATTGTCGTTATTCTACAGGAATATTTCATTCAGAGAAAAAGGCTCCCTGACTATCTTAATACTGAAGTTAATGGAGGATTACTTGAGAACATGGACATTAACATAAACAATAAAAGACACTAATCTTTTCTGTCTTTCATGTCTCAGCCCCATTGATGAACTATGCCGTGCAGTAAATCCTAATGTCTACTCATGTCTGCTTCATGCAAAAGCCATGACGGTTGTTTTATTAATCAATGATCATTCCTAGATATTGATCATGATAGGTATAGCTGTGTCGCTGTCTCAGTAGATTGCAGTGAGGGTGCAAGACCGACGCATTAATAGTAAGATGCAAGATCCCGTAATAAATGCTAATAAATGTCATCTAAGCTAATTGTCATCAAAGGCCACTTGGGACATATTTTAGTTGTAAAATGGAACGTTGTCTAATTTTGAATACTAATATAATATTCTCTTGTTGTTTCATGTAGGCCTATGTTTCAAACATTTCCTCATTGATCATTTTATCAGTTGTGCTAAATAACATTGGGGCACTGGATTTTAGGGACATTCCCAGATACAAAATGGAAAAACACTTCGCGACCAAGCACAAGAAATGGACAACATGTAAGGCCTTGGTAAAACAAAAACAACGTGGTAAAAGTTAAAGTCCAGAGGATTTTCCCCATCTTCTGTGTATTATAATATTATCAGCCCATATCTTGCCCTATCTGCTCTGAAGGATACGGAAAGCCAAATATTGTTGAAACATACAAAAGTATCACAAATGCAACAGAAAGGGTTGGGGTAAGGGTTAGGGTTAGGGTTAGGCGTGTGTGTGGTAGGCCTACACCATCGTTGTGCTGCGTATTGTAGGTGGAAATACACTGTAGGTACGGAAGGACATCAATCGGTTACAACAACACACAGGACACACTCACACACAGGACACACTCACACACACACGCACGCACACACATGCACACGGCACAGCCACACACATCTCCAGTGGAAAAAAGCTGCTTCTTTGCTTGTCAATTGTGTATGATCCACATTGCTAAGATACCCCCCCTCCCCCCACCACCACCAAGCTGGCATGTAGAAAAACAGGGATTCTCTTACACACGCGCGTCCGTGCACACTTCCGCTCCCTTCCTGCTCATTGCTATTCCTTTCACGCTTGCCTCACTGTGAAGCCTGATCAGCAGCCTCTCTACGCTGAAACGCTCCAACTTTAGCGTCAGCTGAGAGGCGCGGGGATCAAATCATTCCATTCACATATCTAATTGATTGTGTCTCGGGATTCACGTCATACTCGGTGTTCCTGAATACCGGAGTGCAATGCGTGTTACAAAAAAACCCCATTGTTTAGTGATTTTAGTAATCTATCGAATTATTCAAAAGCAGACTTTCTTAAGAATCCTATGGATGAACATCTGGTTTTGCGATATAATGGCGATTGTATTAGGTGAATAATCAATGTGCTTGTTATTCATTACATATACAGGGAGGCTATAGATTCCTTGTTGTCTCTCTCGACTTGTCTTATCTGTGCAGAGTTCAAGCATTCACTTTTTTACACACTGCCTGTGTGTGTGTGTGTGTGTGTGTGTGTGTGTGTGTGTGTGTGTGTGTGTGTGTGTGTGTGTGTGTGTGTGTGTGTGTGTGTGTGTGTGTGTGTGTGTGTGTGTGTGTGTTTTCCTTGTACATGTGATACATAGGATGCAATCAGACCATGAAACCCCAATTAACATCGTGGAATTCTGGCAGGCAGCATCGCCATGGAAACAGGCTGTAGCTAAGCATGTCCCTTCAAAGATCGTTACAGTTTCATACCTGTACATTTCCTGTGGCCTTTTGGTCTGTGGGTGATGTATGCATTGCTAACATTTGTGTGTGTGTGTGTGTGTGTGTGTGTGTGTGTGTGTGTGTGTGTGTGTGTGTGTGTGTGTGTGTGTGTGTGTGTGTGCTTGTGTGTGTGTGTGTGTGTGTGTGTGTGTGTGTGTGTGTGTGTGTGTGTGTGTGTGTGTGTGTGTGTGTGTGTGTGTGTGTGTGTGTGTGTGTGTGTGTGGTTTGTGGTTGAAAAGGCTTGCAGTCACGTTTCAGTCCTGTTGTTATGGTATGAGAATGAATCCCTTCTTGGTCCTCAATGACACAATGTCACAATGTTTTTGGCAGGTGGCTGGCCAGAGAAACGGGGCAGCCTTTTTCTGTCACCCAATTCATCCATGCTGGAAGTCTGTCATCTTGTATTGTTTATGTCTTTTCAATGGATGTATCAGAAACATGTCTGGTATATTCTTATGCAGTAGTAATCCATATCTGTGCTTTTTTTGGTATGCTACTTCAAACGATAACTAAAAACAACAAGCTAACCATGTGCTTTCTTATGAATTTGGGACCAATGACGGAATCATGAGAGATTAATTTCTTGAGCGACCAATATGTTGTACCTGTATCACCGAGTCTTGCTCTACCACGTCACCCATCGAAATATATAGAAAAGACTGAACATGGATCCCAGACAATATTCACAGGTAGAGACCAGAGAGGAGGCACTCTCCGCTTTCAGCTTGACGACAAAGAGGCAAACAACATTACAGTCTGGAGCTTCCCAACACCAGCTTCTGCTTGATCAGCACACAGAACTTCAGATAGGACCATGTACAACTGATAATAATAATAAATATAATAATAATAATAATAATAATAATAATAATAATAATAATAATAATAATAATATTAATAATAACAATTATAATAGCACATTAGACTAGAGCATTTCACATATTCCTAAATTGCTAAATGTATCTTATCTATAGAAAAATAAATCAGGTAGGACAATCTGCAAACTTGTATACATACATTTCTTTTTAGGACATACAAGCAAACATTCACGTGTGTGTGCTTGTGTGTGTCTGTTGTGTGTGTGTGTGTGTGTGTGTGTGTGTGTGTGTGTGTGTGTGTGTGTGTGTGTGTGTGTGTGTGTGTGTGTGTGTGTGTGTGTGTGTGTGTGTGTGTGTGTGTGTGTGTGTACAAGGTAATGAGTAAGGCCAGATTTTGAGATGGAGGGTGCAAATAAGGAGGGTGCAAGCGTCTAGGTCCTTTCCCCTCTCGTTTCAACACCACCAGATGAGACAGAACCAGATTTTTCGACAGTAGGAGGTGAGGTTTCCCCTCCGGGGAATATGAAGAAGATGACCCATAGAAAGCTTTTTCGAAGTGTCCCCTCTCTCTGTCCCATCAACCATGCCGAGGAGGTCACCATAACATCTAATTTCCTGTTGGGAAACCCTGGAATACCAACCGATTGGGATTGCTTTCCTTTTTCTTGTGGTGGCCGAGTAGCAGAAGAAAGTGAAAAAAGGGGCAGTGACGTTCTCCATCTCGAGGGTCATTTCACCACAAGTGCTCACCACCAAACCTGAGGCTCCCGAACAATCTCTTGATTGTTCCATGTCCCAGCCTAGTGCGACACACTTTCTCACCCACCCCCACACCCACCTACCCCCCCCCCCCCCCCCCCCCCTCCCCTCCAACCCCGCGCTCTCCCTCCCGGCCTATGTTCTGTTATCTGTTGTTCATCCAGAGTGTTTTTGTGTCCCTCCGGAATGGTCCACCATGACACTCTCATGTTTGCGTGCTACACTTATTTTACCCCCCTTGTTGTGCTGGTCGTGCTCTCGCTCCCTGCCCTTGCTCTCAGAGACTCTCGTTCAATTTGTTCGGCGTTCCCCTCCCTACTTTGACTTTGCGCGTCGCGTCGGGCACCACGTGGTTCTCGTGGATCCCCTTCCGAATCCCCTCGAGGGGGAACAGACAGTTATGGCCCAGCATTTTCTGGGCCGTTTCTAGGTGGTTGGTGCCCCTCTGGTAGGTGCTGTTGATGCGGCACTTGGGGCTGGAGCCCGCCAGGAGGCGCTCGGAGGGGTTGGCGTCGGAGATGTCCCGCAGGTGCTCGTCGTCGTCCGTGTCGGCGTCGATGTACTTGCTGATGGACGAGTCGTGGAAGGTGAACACGGCCTGCGTCAGCGTGGTGCTCTCCGGGGACTTGGGCGGGGTCCTGCTGCTGGCCGTGGTGTAGACGGACGCCCCGGAGGTCAACAGTGAGTGGTCGGAGAGGACTGAGCTGTCGGACATGGGGGAGGGGCCACTGTCCCCGTCACTACGGCAACTGCCTTTAGGGGTGCGGTTTTTGGAAAAGTTGCTGGAGAAGAAGAATTTCGGTGTCTTTTCGGGGAAGAGAGTACCCGATATGGGCGTGAACACAGGCTCGTGCTCCAGGGGGGGCTGCAGGGCTGTCTTGGCACTGGCGCGTCCACCACCCAGGACGCTGGCAGGACTGTGGGAGAACCGCCTGCTGCCGTCTTGGAGGCCAAGGCCCACAGCTGGACTATGGGGGAACCGGGTGTTCTCCTGGAAGTCTGTGGCGCAACTGATGTAGCTATCGATGCTCGACAAGCTCTTCATGTCTCCCACCGCCTCCCTCGTGCCCATCATGGGCTGGCCCTGGTCTGGGATAGCTCCCAGCTCTATTTCATCCCTGTGTTTGCCAACTCGGGAGCTTTTGTCTTTTGCATTGAGATTTGGCTGGGATTGCGTCATGGCCATCTGGTTGTACATCTCCTCCAGCTTCTGGGCATTAAGCCTCTGAGGACTGGCGGTTCCATCTTTGCTCGGAGAGCCTAGCTCCTTGGCATTTAAAGAGTGATTGGAGCTGGTCTCTGAGCCAGCCCTCTTGGGAGTCCATTTCCAGCGGCTGGGGGACAGGTGGTTTTGCTGCGGTCGCTCGCTCTTCTCCACCACCACATCCATCAGCTCTGCACTTCGTGCAAAAGCCTCTTTCATGTTCATGGAGACAATGCTGCCGTTTCTCTTGGCCCTCTCCAGAGCCTCCCTTCTTTTCACAGCCTTCTCCTGTCTTTTCTGTTCCTTATAAAACTCTGAGAAGTTATTCACAATGATAGGAATGGGCAGGGCTATCACCAGTACTCCTGCTATACAACACAGACCCCCCACTATCTTCCCCAGGAGGGTTTTGGGGTAGATGTCTCCGTAACCCACGGTGGTCATAGTGATGGTGGCCCACCAGAAAGACGCCGGAATGCTTTTGAACTTGGTGTCGTCCTCATCCTTCTCGGCGAAGAAGACGAGACTGGAGAAGATCATGATGCCCATGGCCAGGAAGAGGATGAGCAGACCCAGCTCGTTGTAGCTCCTCCTCAGGGTGAAGCCCAGAGACTGCAGGCCAGTGGAGTGCCGGGCCAGCTTCAGGATGCGCAGGATCCGCATGATGCGGAAGATCTGCACCACCCGCCGGACATTCTGGAACTGCAGCACGCTCTTGTTGGACTCGGTCAGGAATATGGTGACGTAGTAGGGCAGGATGGCCAGCAGGTCGATGACGTTCAGCGGGCCCTTGAAGAACTTCCACTTGTTGGGGGAGGAGAGGAAGCGGAGCAGGTACTCCATGGTGAACCAGGCGATGCACACCGCCTCCACGTGGGCCAGCTGGGGGTTGTCGGTGGATTGGCCGAACTCATCGGTGTCCTGGAGCTCCGGGAGGGTGTTCAGAGACAAGGCGATTGTGGACAGGACGATGAAGAGGATGGATATGATGGCCAGGATCTGAAACACACAAGGACATAAACGCGGATCAGGATAGTATAAGTAGGATGTACCTGAAATATTTGTATTCATAGTTCTTACAAACATTCCCTCCCTTTGACCAACACTACCGTGGCGCTGCTTTGATTACAGTGTCAACCTGGTGCCTTGAATGCCATGTCTTCCCATTACAAATGTTCAGGAGTCTGAGTTTGACTTTGAGCTAATGGATGGTGACTGACACAGTTATTAATTCATGACCCACTCATGAGACGAGAATTGCTCCTTTGCACATGAGTGAGTGTTGGAGGGAAAGATAATGGTTACTGTGCCATAATGCAAACCCTGGCTAAACACTCAAGTAAACAGCGCAATGGAAGGACACTTGAATTAATACAGAGGAAAAAACCTTTTCACAGAAGCATCATCGTAGGATAATCACATGAATCACTCATGGAACAAATTCTGTATCAGCTAATTTAATACACCACGGCACGGGTAGTAGACATAACTAGTGAAGAAGCAAGGTGAATAATGTGTAAGGCTATTTACAAGAATATAGTATGATCATGACATATTATGTTACAAACAAAGTTTGTGCATGCAGCATCATAATTACAGAATAACATGCCTTCTTTTGAATCAATAATACTTTTGTTTTTATATATTAAACACATACAATTATTTTAAAGCTCATATAATATAGGTTTAAATCGATTCACAATCCATTTGGCATGTTTTCTAACTGCTCAGTTGGAGTCTATGTCAATGTTATCAACGATAGCAAATTTGGCACTAATAACTATTTGCTTTTTGGCAGTTGCTCCTCCTGATTCTGTTTGAGCTTAGCAGCATCACTTGTGAATTATTGTAATGTATCTCTCATCATTTTTAATAAGTATGCCCCATCTCTTTCAGTGTGGGGATATGGATATATATTGTATACTAAACAATATAAATACTATTCTGAAGTAAATAATAATAATAATAATAAATGAAATTTATATAGCGCTTAATATGGTACTCTAAGACGCTTTACATATTGCCCTATCAAAACTATGTAAGACAGACTAGGAATAAAAGAAAAACAGAGGTTAAACATGAAGATTAAGGTGGGAGTTAGGTGGGGAAGGCTAGTGTGAAAAGGTATGTTTTGAGGGCAGATTTGAAAGAAGAGAGGGTTGGAGAGACTTTGATGTGGGAGGGGAGTGAATTCCAAAGGGTGGGGCCAGCAACTAAGAAGGCCTGATCACCCCAAGTCCGTCGCTCAGTCCGTGGAACTTGTAAGCACGGTGTAGGGTACATACAAGTCCAATTTGGTATTGTAGTTATGATGGTACAGCATGCTATAGCTTTCTAA
Source organism: Gadus chalcogrammus (assembly GCF_026213295.1). NCBI lineage: Eukaryota > Metazoa > Chordata > Actinopteri > Gadiformes > Gadidae > Gadus > Gadus chalcogrammus. The sequence goes on from NC_079424.1 coordinate 7,413,768, forward strand.
CACATATTTTGCAATAAAGTAAAGCGAAAATAACGCCTGCAAAAA
>NC_079424.1:7423812-7431312 GCF_026213295.1 Gadus chalcogrammus
AAGCCACAACGTGAGAAAGAATTAATTGGTAGGAGAAAAAACTCACAGGCTTTCCCTTTTTAGAGGTGGTTTGTATGGGTTTTTCTTTTTTTCACCTAAACTCAAAACAATCGCACATCCGACAGGTGCAAATACCAACAGGGGATTGTATTATTAAGTAAGGCTGCATATGTGTGTGGATATAAGGGGAGATCCAATTAAAAGCAAATCAATATTTTGACATGCAGCTTTTAAAATATACGTATTCTGTACTTATTTGTTAAAAAAATAACCAACCAACTCCTCATATTATATACAACATAATGATGTTTCTTTCTGTTTATGCTAGAGTTATTCTTTCTCCAGGCTCACAAAAGATGGGTCTTCATCTCCCTTTAAAATCCATTAAAAAGAAATCTTCCATCCATTGTAATATTCTACATGTTTTGACAGAACTTACATAATGTCTCTCTTGTTCAGTCTGACAGCAAAGGTTTCCTCAAAAATACTCTTCCAAGATAAGAAAAGATTAGATAAGACAACACTTTATTGATCCCCAGGCGGGGAAATGTGGGTGTTTACAGCCGCAGAAACACAGGCGGAAATAGAGATGCCTCCTAGTTACAAAAATGCAATACAAATAAAAATGCCAAACAAAATCAGACAATAAACATATAATGTCATAATAAACATCTCCCTTCAGTCGGTGGCTGCAGGGTCTACCCGCTGGCCACGGCTCAACGTTAAGTCGATGGGAGGGCTTGCCCATCCTCCTCTCCACCCCTGCCTCCAGACGAGCCCAGATGTAGTCCAATGAGCCAGCTGGCCTCGCTCACCAGCTGGGTCCGTGGGTCTTTCCAGCCCTGGTGCCATCCCTCCTGCCCGCTTCAGCAAACTACTCTGACTCACTCTGACTCTGACTCAGTTCATCGCCCAACGACAAAACTGTGCTTAACATAGGGTCTCGTAATCCTTTATTAATGGCGTTCATGTTGTAAAGTGCTACCAAATCATCTTCCAACTTACTGACTAACTGATCCATTTAACAAATGGTAGGAGAAATTAATAATATCAAACAAATCTTTTCAGCCGGCATCAAGTCTATAATCCGTAAACCTCATTGGCACATTTCCAGTGTTCCTCATACTTCCAAGTAGTCTTTTTGCACCTCATCATTAGGCCAAAATCAAGGTAGATGTACTTTCTATAATTCTTGTTAGCACACAGTTAGTCTCGCAAATCACACTTTTGAGTCTGACGGCAGACAAGCTCAAATATGATTGAATTTGGCATTTCACTTTCGTTCACTTCATATTTGTTTCCACAATCAATCTTGTTGCTGAAGGTGATGATCTGTCAGTGTATAATTGCTGAACACAAACTCGACCAGTAGTAGTAAAGTGTAAAACAGCGTCTGTTAAAGTTTCCAATCAACACTGTGTCGACCCTCTAGACACTGTGGACAAATCCTCTTTGGAAAGCTTTCATCCACTTGCGTGAATGAGTTTTCTTTTCGTTGGAATATCTCCGTAATGAAAGAGGCAACAAGGCGTAACTCCGCCCCTTGCAGTGCTTGCTATCAGGCCCGTCTTCCCCCAGAAGTTCTGCTGTGACATAGTAAGACGGCCGGATCCGGAATTAGCATATAGTAAGAGGGACAAAGCTGGATTACTGACTGAGCATAACGAGTTACTTCACCCAGGGGCCCCGAGAGCTGCAGGCCCCCAAGGGCCACATTGTGTCTCCCTATTATAACTGATGCGATGTTAATCTAAAGCATCCACATACATTATGTCCTGTAACGACTGGGGCTGGAGAAAAATATTAAAATAAAATAAAATAATGTTAAAATAATATATAAAATAATAATAATAATTGCGTGCAAATCTGATTTTGTACGCATGTTACATTAAAATCAAATACCAAACTGTGACTTTATCTCAGCAATTGCCTTATTTGAATATTTGTTTATGTACCATAGGTGCCACACACACATCATGAATTAAATTAATAATCTGTTAATCGCAATGAATAATCACAATTACAATATCGGGCAAAATAATTAAATTGTCATTTGTGTCATAATCGTGCAGCCCTAATAACGACTTGGGGTCAAAATTCAAGATTGATTATCAACACTTAACTGTCCCTTAAATATCTCATTTTATGGACGCTATTATTATCGTTATCAATATGATCGTTATAATGAAGTATATTATTTATTTATTTTTGGGAATAACTCATTTTGATATCATTGTGCTCATGCATTTTCTTCAAATAATGTGTTCACAAAATATTAATCATAATCCAAATAAGTTTCAAACTGCAGACCTGGGGGGCCTGAACAATCCATGCAGCGCAGGATGGGTTTCTGGGTAAATGATGGAGATTATGCCAGCAGCAGTGATAGTCTGATCACATCAAAGGCTTCAGACTCTGTGCGAGAACTTTGCTGCAGGTGGCTCCCCTGTGTTCACACCTGGGTTAAGCCTATCTGCAAGGAGAAGCTCAATCGGTGCTCCACTTTAGGATCCTGGATGCTTATCCCACTTTTTACAAATGCTGATACTTAGTGGCGTGGTGGTGGTGATGGTGTAGTGTGGCTGTGTCCTCATAGGAGGCTAATCCGCCCAAGATAAGCGCGACAACATATTTTTTCTTTAGATAAAGGGGAAAAAAAAAAAAATTTTAGAAAAGGGAGGCGATTTGCTTGGGAGGATTTCAATTTTTTCTTTCGATATTTATAAACTTATTTTCGCTTAAGAAATATAGGGGAAGGATAATTCTTAGGATAAGGGGGAAAACTTATATATATATTATATTTTACTTGAAACATGCATTTGCTCTGTGAATATACAGTTACAAATAAATCATATTGCAATTGTGAATTTAGCATTTGACCAAAGACATAACCTCTTGCAGAGGCAGTTAGCAAATGAGCAGGTGAGTGATGGAGTTGTGAGTGAGGCAGTGAGTGAGTGAGTGAATAAATAAGTGATATAGTGAGTCAGGAAGAGAGATAATGAGTGGGGCAGTGAGGGAGTGAGTTAGTGAGTGAGTAAGACAGTGAGAGAGTGAGGTTGTGAGTGAGTGAGTGAAGTAGGGATTGAGTTGATAAGTGAGATAGTGAGTGAGTTAGTGAGGTAGTGAGTGGGTGAGTATGTTCTATTGACAGGAAACAATCCAGTTGCACAGAAATGGATATAACGTTTCCCTGTTATATCAGGTTACTACGGAAACCGAGAATACAACAGGATCTCCTGCTGCACTCAACATCACCAAACCACAGGACCAAGGTCCGAGAAGGACTGCATGGCGAAGCATAAAAACAACAACAAGATAAAATCACCATTCTTCCCAATGAATAATCTTGTCTGTAGCGTTCCTGTGAATCTGTCTTTGTGAACAGGGTGTGCATCTGAGTCATGGTGGGATTCAGAATCAGTGTTGGTGTATCAGAGGGAAGTTATTTCTGACCAGGATGACAGAGTATCATCACAGGGATCCATTCATTCTGGCCGTGGTGCTTCATAGGTTCTCAAGCTATGCGCTTGTCTGTCCACATGTTTTTGCGTGATTAGGATGTGAGTCTGTGAGTGTGTGTATATGTGTGTGTGGGTTTGTGTCTCTGCGATTGTGTCTGTGTTTGATTTTTTGTATGTGTGTATTCGTGTGTGTGCGTGTGTGCATGTGTGTGTGTGTGTGTTTGTGTGTCTGTTTTGTGTGTATTTTGTGTGTTTGTATTATCGTGTGCGAATGCGCCATGTCTATGTGTTCCTTGATCCTGAAAAGAGGTCACAGGTCATAGCCCCTAATCAATAGGACTACTCTCTCCTGATGATTAATCTATAGCATTAGAACAGCATAGCATGTGGTAACAGCAGGAAATCCTTCAGGAATCCATGCTATGGACACAACTGCAAAGACTAAGGAGGACAGCAAAACCTCTGAGGGACGAATTACACCAAACCTTGGATTAATTACACACGTCCCTCCCGCGGATCGCCGTTGACCCCCTACAGATCACAGGGCAACTTCTCACGTAAACGTCACTGTTTCACATTTGGAATCTGACATTGGACCACAGATAACGAGACACAGGTCAACACTCGCCTCTGTTCATGCCGAGATGGATTCACAAGCATGGCGGGCAGCCCTGGAACAAAGCCATGGCTGCCCCCTTCCCCCCCCCCCCCCCCCCCCCCCCCGTTTTTCCTGATCTTCGACCTGATCAGGAAAAACGAGGTCGGAGCTCAAGCGCCAGGCAATCACGAGGGGGTTACTTGCATTTAATACAGAGCAAAGGAGACAGTGATACAATATCCTGTCCTGCAGTCCATTTGTGGTCTCCTAATAAAATGATCTTATTTTAGGCCAACAGATGCCCTGACTCCAAATCATGTTGATACGATCAAATTGAATTTACTGGGGGAGGGCTATCTGTGTCGTGATTATTTATAGAATGACAGGTCTCCCACGTAACCCTGTTTCATAGGAATACTCCAGAAGACCCTATTTTTGGACTCTGAACACGGTGTACGTTTGTTAGTTTCAAGGGCTTTCCCCCACCTTCATTGCACAGGCTGTTTTGTAGAAATGACTTTAGATCAGAGTACATAGTGGCATTATTAGTGAGATTTGCCCACTTAGACAAAAATACTATGGTGTGCCTCTTTTTCAACCTTAGCTTGAGGACATTGCAGAAAGAATAATGCCAAAACTATACAACTGTAGGACTGACTATACATTATATAGTTGCACTGTATATTGTTCCAACACTCTGCACACCATGTTTCCTGTAATACCCCTCACGGTATCACCCCATTATTGTATACTTCATTCCCAATGGATGTACAATGAACAGATTTCTACAAATCCAAAAGTCTGAAACATAATGGAAGCCCCCAAACATAAAAGCCCTTCACTGGCCTACTTGCTGCCAGAAGGACACATCTCATAGCTTGGAGCGGTCAGAACCGGAGGATGTGATTGGATGAAAGGAACCCCTCCAATATGGGGTATGAGGGATGTGGACAGGGAGTATTCAACGTAGAGCATGAGGTCTCCTGGAGAATAATGAATGTGACATTTCCCTGACATTTAGCCGCCTGTCTGGTCGAGGAGCCCAAGAAGGGAAGAAATTAAGAACAGGAGCGGCGCACGAGGGGAGGGGAGAGCAAGGACCCCTCATGAATAACATTGATTTAATTGTTTTTTTTAACCAGATTCATCTGGGGTTGTATATTTTAATGAGCTTCTGTACTCATCACACACACAAACACAGACACAAACGCACGCAAGCATTCACACACACACGCACACACACACACACACAAAACACACACACACACACACACACACAGACACACACGCACGCAAGCATTCACACACGCACACACACACACACACACACAGACACACACACACACACACACACACACACACACACACACACACACACACACACACACACACACACACACACACACACACACACACACACACACACACACACACACAGACACACATCTCATACAAACACATGCACACACACAAAATAATCTCAGCCTATTTTGCTTCTAAGTTTCTCAACGTGAAACGTGCATTCATAGAGCACATTCTATTGCTGGAAGTCTCCGTTGACGAACACCTCAGCGTATCACCTCACGTTGTGGTTAATTCTGGACCACCGAATGAGCCCACACTGGTTCAGGGTTTCACATATAGTTAGCACAATGCATCCGTGCTTTTAGTAGGTTTGCGCTGTGGTTTTATATTGCCCTCTCAAGCTAGTTACATTGTTCCCTGGGCATGGGTCTGCTCTCCACTTGTCAGAGGGCCAATCTCAGACCGGAGTGCTAGCACTTAATACAGGGGAGAGCTGTGCATTTCTGGGAAAGCCCACCTTTCAACGCTATGGCACAAAAACCTTCAAAAATGTAGCGCTGTATGTGGGTCGACTCCGCCACAGAACCCTGTTTCGTTAAACTCATTAATCCTCTCCTCCACGGTGACGTTTGAACAAGGGTGACGGTGCACATATAGCAGGAGACAGCCCTTCCTTTTTTCTATAGGCGTTTGAACGTTGTAAACTCTAATAGGATCACCATTGATTTTACATCTCCCCCTGGATCTGCGTGAGGAAGTGATTTCCCCGACTTGACTCGGCCGCAGAGCACATCTCGGGGTGTTTGCGCGGCCTGACAGCCCCTCCACGCGGTCTCCCTGCAAGTCATCCCCCCAGCGCAGCCAGCCGACAGCTAGCCTGGCGGATCCTGTGAGGATCCCTCAGCCGGCGTCACGACTTGCGTGACTAGAGTGCGGGGAATCTAATTGTTGTTCAAACACTGCCGGTGTGTGTGTGTGTGTGTGTGTGTGTGTGTGTGTGTGTGTGTGTGTGTGTGTGTGTGTGTGTGTGTGTGTAACGTCGTGAGCTATTGTGAGCCAGCACAAACCCGGGCTCATAAATCGTGCGGCGGCCGTTGTTCATTCAGGTAGCATTTGGCCGTCCTAATAGACGATCAAACATAGAATAAAGGGCTGACAAATTTGGAAATGATTAGCCGGATCCATTTTTGTTTCGTGAGCAGAGATGGTGAATCAATGAGGTAATTATAGAGCATAACATCATGAGGCTATTATCAGTGGGCAAGCAATAAACAGATGGAGGGAAACAGACTTTGAATCAGAGGTATAACAGCAGCAACAACAACAACATCTCTAAATCAACGTGAAACAACCCTCTTATGGACCGGCGCAGACAGAGAAACAGCCTCCGTCACAAATACGGAGTAAACCCAATGTCTCCACCGTGTCGTTCAGAGACATGATGAATTCGTCAGGCGAGCTGGACAGCAACAACAACACCACAGAGTCACGTAATCAAAAGGCCGTGTGGCATGTTGACGACCACCAAGGTGATTCCCCTCTGGCGAGTTCCTCCTCAAACACATTCAATGAAATATATTAGCAATAGCTAGAGCAATACCGGAGGAAGGCTGTGTTTCCCCCAGACCAGCCATTTCACACGCAGACATTCGAAGGTGAATGTCTACTGAGGGTCTACTGAAGAGCTACTGAAGGTCTACTGAATGCCTACTGAGGAACTATTGAAAGCCTATTTAATGAGTAGTTAATGAGACAGTGGCGGTTCTAGGGGTGGGGCCACAGGGGCCCTGCTCTCTGCTGAAATCTGATTGGCCCCTGACTTGCTCCTGTTCCGTCAATCAATGGACGAGCTGAACTACCGGAGAATTCAATGATCACAGATGCAATTCCACACTCAAACTATTGGCGGCAGTAATGTGTCAATGCAACTTAGGAGAAGAAGCGGACCTGCGTCAACAACTCAGCGCAAGGCCGGTACGGCCCCTGAATGTAGCATGGGGCCCCTTAATGGCCCCTGTTTCAGAAAAATCCTAGAACCGCCACTGGTAGGAGAAGTATTAGTAATAGTCGTAGCAGTAGGATTAGTAGTAGTAGTAGTAGTAGTAGCAGTAGTCATGGTAGCCGTAGCAGAAG
>NC_079424.1:7433812-7503812 GCF_026213295.1 Gadus chalcogrammus
CGAAACAGTTAGGCCGGAATGGCGTGTTATTACGGGGGGCTATGGTTAATAAACACACCAAAATCAATACGTATGCTGACGCGTTCTGCCTCCACCCCTTTCCTTCTTATTTAAACAATCTCGATCAACAATTAAGTTAATGGTACACTGAAACCCTATGCAAATTCAAAAAGACACCGTTTTATTTGCCAGTGTAAAATAGGAGCTCGGAGGGGCTTGTGCAGCCACCGGTGATCGGGGGGGGTTTGATTGCCTTGTAATTAGTCAAACTGTACCGTGGCGAATCCAAATTCGATGCATTTGCCAACTCAATATTGACTAATCTTCAGATACACTGCTCTCTGGTGTGGTGAACAGGGCTGATGCATAGCCCTGGATACGCACTTGATCATCTATTGCCACTGATCATTACAGTTTATTTAATAATCAATGGATTTGGACGCCCGGAATCCTTTTTTGCGATGAATATAAATATAAAATGATCATTAGTACGTACCGTTCCTGGAAAAAGAATATTCCTGAGGCAGCCAAAACGATGCCGAACTATTGCAAAGGAGGAGCGGTTATTGGTTTTATTATTCCCGGGATTGGACCCTTTCCCTTTCAAACGTTGCATCGGTGGAACCCTCCTCTGCCTCCGACATGACAACGAGATCCGACAAGCGACTGATGTGCGAGCCACCGTGTTCCCAGTAAAAAAATGTTAGTCCGATGTAAAAAGATCAACAAGTAGGCTACGTGGAGGACCCATTCGGACGGGCTACTTGAGTTCACAAGCGGCGTCGTATCTCACGTCTGGAGGTAGTTCCACAGCATCCCCCCCCCCCCCCCCCCCACACACACACACACCCTCCACCGGCTCCACATCCCATTAACCCCTCACATGCGATGGTCAAACAGCTGTTCCTCCTCACTACAGGAAGAGGGAGGACGACGTGGCTACATCCCAGGTAAACCAACCCCCCTCCTTAGCAACACCAATCCCATTTTACGAATCTATCTGGAACCAGGGGGAACACCAGGAAAGGGAGGGGTACATTTTTTTTTTTTTTAAAGTAGAAACAAGGGATTACTGTGGTGCATCGTTATCACGATCATAGCCTTACCCAACTGGTAGTTGCATATGTGCGTGTGTGGAGGGGAGGGGAGGGAGGCTAATGTGTGTGTTTGCGTGGAGTGGGGCTGCGATAAAGACACACAGGTGAAGAGAAGATCCAACTCCCAAACCTGTATTATGCAAACACTCACACAGACACACACACACACACACACGCGCACACACACACACACACACACACACACACACACACACACACACACACACACACACACACACACACACACACACACACACACACACACACACACACACACACACACACACACACACACACACACACTTCTGTAGAGAAAGTGATGTGATGTCATTACACTGGAGATGGGGCGTTAGTAGCTCAGGAGGTAGAGCGGGTTGATTTGTAACCGGAAGATCCCCGGCTCCTCCTAGCTGAGTGTGGAGGTGTCCCTGAGCAGGACACCTAACCCTAACTGCTCCCGACGAGCCGGCTGTCGCCTTGCATGGTCGACCCCGCCGTCGGTGTGTGATTGAGTGCATGAGTGTATGAAGAAGCGTCTGCTAAATGCACCCAATGCAAATTAGAGAATAAAATAACACATCTTCAGTGTGCAGTGTGTTCATGTCATCATTAAGATTATGGATTATTTTAACAATACAGCAGTTTATTCTAAATGTGGGTCAATAAAACACAACAGGCATATTGTGTGTCCCTCAATATGTCGGCTGTTCTATATAAGCTCTTTATAAGATGCAAGATATTTCAGTCTTTGGACGAAAAATGTAAATCCAATCTTTCTTTTTATTTAAGAGACAGCCATTATAAAAGCAACAAACAACACAGTCCGCCTTTCAAATAAAATAAATAAGTATCATACAAAGTTCATCATACAAAAATTACAAAATAACAAATTACAAAATTACAAAATTACAAATTACAATTGCATCGTAGCTATTGGCCTTAACGAAATGATAAAAGAATCTAAAAAAAATAAAAGAGGGAGGGTGAGAGAGAGAGAGAGAGAGAGAGAGAGAGAGAGAGAGAGAGAGAGAGAGAGAGAGAGAGAGAGAGAGAGAGAGAGAGCTACACAGCAAACTACACAAACTTGGCCTGAACACCACGTTAGGCAACTGCATTTTGGACTTTCTAACACACCGCACACAACATGTCAGGATTGGCAAGCACGTCTCCCCCACCCTGCCCATGAACACCGGGACCCCTCAGGGTTTAACTTTTGGGTTGTTGTTATTATTATTTATTATTAAGATATTTATATACTTTAGCATATGGGGGATCTATCTTTATAGTGGGTTATGTATGCTATCATGTACTTGTATGCCAGTGGTGGTGGTGATGCTCTAAACATAATTTCGTTGTTAACTCTGTTGAACAAGGTCAATAAATAAATCTAATCTAAACTAATGTAATCTAGAGAGAGAGAGAGAGAGAGAGAGAGAGAGAGAGAGAGAGAGAGAGAGAGAGAGAGAGAGAGAGAGAGAGAGAGAGAGAGAGAGAGAGAGAGAGAGCGACTGAGAGAGATAGAGAGTGAGAGAGAGAGGGATTGTGACATCTGGAACCATGTCAATTCCTCTTGAATCTGTAGCGGACCTGCAGGTCTCCGATGGGCTGGAGCATTCCAAAGCCGTAGCGCTGAGGGTTGAACTGAGGCAGAGGGTCGCTGGGCTCACACATCTCCAGCTCGAGATGTCTGAGCACCGTGAACACAAACCTGAAAGACGGGAAGGAGGAAACATCAGACATGACGCACAAACCTGATTTGCAGCGGAAAAACAATGACATCACCCCCCCCAATCACAACAAGCGGAATTCTGCATAACAAAGTAATCCCTCTAGAGAATTAGGCAAAAGTATTCTAATCAAACAAATCTTCATGTGTGCGTCTGTGGATTGCAGCGCCTTCCTAATTACCACGATGAACGTTAATGAGCACTGTGTGTTTGTGTGTGTGTGTGTGTGTGTGTGTGTGTGTGTGTGTGTGTGTGTGTGTGTGTGTATGTGTGTATGTGTGTGTGTGTGTGTGGGTGTGGGTGTATTTTAAGGTTTGAAAGGCTAGCATCTGAGAAAACTCATGAAAGCAGTTTGGTCCGGGAAGACGAGGAGAACGAATGTGATCATACTCACATTTTAACGGTGCTAATAGCAAACTGCTTCCCCACGCAGCCTTTGCGCTCCGCTCCCCACGGCATGTTGTAGTGCGTTACACGGATCCCGCCCTTGTAGAAGATCCGCTTCTCACTCATGTCGTCGTTCAGGAAGCGTTTGTACCTAAAACTCTGTGCAGAAGGGCCAGGGGAACATTGAGACAGTCGTAAGTCAAAATGTTGTCCTGGAATTCGGGACAAACTGGGAACAAGTGTCGTAAATTAGCTTTGGCTAAAACACTCTGATGCAAACATCGGATGTGTGTCTCACCCAGGTCTAAGTTTCTGTATCTGTCCCTAATCAAATAAACCTTTAATAATAAATTAAGAGCCAGCCTCTATTCCTTTATTGAACACACGTCACCCGCTTTTCCCGTCTGTGAGACACGGGCTGGGCTGAACGTTAGTATGAACCTTCAAGTGCACATGGGGATAATGAATGTGTCGTGGATGATGGGCCGCTCTTGCGTCTTTCCCTTCTCTGATGTGCGCCCGTGTGTGTGTGTGTGTGTGTGTGTGTGTGTGTGTGTGTGTGTGTGTGTGTGTGTGTGTGTGTGTGTGTGTGTGTGTGTGTGTGTGTGTGTGTGTGTGTGTGTGTGTGTGTGTGTGTGTGTGTGTGTGTGTGAGTGTGTGTGTGATGTTTGAGTAGAAGGCTATTACGGGCTTATCCAAAAAAGGATCTGCCAGCCTTTTAAATGAGTCTCCTTAATCCAGTCGCTCCGTTTTAAGATGTTGCAATAAAAAAGAAAAACTGAAAAAAAGGAAAACATAACAGATGGCCAAACCTATTGTTTATGCCAAATATCTCCAGGGCTGAATGGTATGGTTGGTCTTTAAGAAGAACCCCTGACAGACCCAGCCAGATCGGAGGTGTGAGGTGGCAGAAGGGCACAGACACATTGGCTACAGCCGTTACATCGAGGGCTGCAGCTAAAACGGTTCAACCACAGGCCAATTCATTCATTAATAGATAAATCCTTAAGCCTATTAAGTGGCATCAATAGTAGCAAACGCCCTCACGACTCAAGTTTTCTTGAGTCGAAAGTTATGTCTGAAATGCGCCAGCCTGATCTGAGGACAGAACAATATGAGGCAGGTGTATTTACAGCGGATTTGTGTTTTTCTGACTGCCCATGCGACTCTAATGCTTTTATACCCAAATTCCCTAATTTCAGTGTTTTCTTATACAAGGGCTTTTAGTGCACCGCACTTCAGATAAGGTACTTTCAACAGGCTTTTACCAAACACCAAATGCATGGTTCTCGATCCAGAAGCCGTTGAACCTGCGCTTACCCATCAGTCACATTAAAATAAAAGTTTTTTTTTACTCATTACTTCGAGAAGCAGCTATTTGTGTGAGGAGTGGAGATGCCATGATAGCCCATACACCATGTGCAAAACACTAGGTATGTCTGTACATTTTGACCTGGTTTTCATTGGTTGTTATTGGTTCTGGTTTGGTTTTGTAGTTTTCTTTCCTGCATGATCAATACAAATTTTTCCCAAAAACGAATTTAAATGCTTGACTTATAAAAGTAACAATAACCACATGATCCAATAACTTTTGAAGACCTGTTGAAATTTAATTTCAGACATTTAAATACTTTTTTAGGCCTCAAAAAAAAACAACCTCTAAATATCATGACATGAGCTAACAAACACTGCATGTGCTCTGTTTTGTGTGTGTGTGTGTGTGTGTGTGTGTGTGTGTGTGTGTGTGTGTGTGTGTGTGTGTGTGTGTGTGTGTGTGTGTGTGTGTGTGTGTGTGTGTGTGTGTGTGTGTGTGTGTGTGTGCGTGTGCGCGTACCTCTGGCTGCTGGTGTATCTCCGGGTCCATCTGGGGACATAGGAATGGAAAGAGGAGCACTTTGTCCCCTTTTCTCAGGCAGTACTCCAGGCCTCCGCTCACTCCCAGCTTCTTGCCGTCCGCCATGACCTCCCTGGAGATGAACGCTGCCGCAGTCAGCCGCAGAGTTTCCCTCAGAACGCTATCTGCAGAGAGACAGGTGGATCACAGGCGTGTCACCATCGCTTTGAGTCCGAAACGCCATCCACTGTCTACAGCGGTATGATCAGATTAACTCAAACCCAAATTGAAAAAAAGGGAATTAGTCTTAATCTGATCGACAGAATTTAAACGAAGGAAGCAAAAATTAGAACGATTGGCACAGAGTCACACCCCATTGGCCTCTGTACCTTTTTTCTTTAAACAAGCTTAGAATTCAGTTTCAAATTCAGCCTTCAAGTCCGAAATGAATAATTTACAGGAGATCGGGGAACGGCGGGAGGCTGCTGGGGGTGGGGGCGTAGCTCTTACCAAACACAGGTGTGTTGTGAGTGACTAGCCGCTCATGAGTGGGGTGATGTAGGGAGTGCTCATGCATCACTCCCCTCACCTCCGCCAGCACCGCTTGCATGGCCTCGGGGTGACGGAGCAGGAGAGCCAGCGACCAGAAGGCGGCGGGACCGGCATTACACTGACAGGGAAGGAAAACAACAAACGGGCTGAGTTATGTGTTTCCTTTTACATGACCAGCATGGAGCACATCACAGCCTGGACTAGTGTTCTCATGCCGACGTTACATGTAAAGAATCCCATGGCAAACCAAAAAAAAATAAAACGAATTGCTATCTCCTCGTGATATCTTGACTATATATGCCAGTATCTATATTATCTTTTCTCATTTGGGTCTCTTGTACTGATCTTCTTGTAGGAATACGTTTATGGTGGAGGAAAAGGTAGAGGGAGCCATATCTGCCAGACAAATGCATTGGCCGCACTCTGTGGCCAGATAAAACTGTTTTATTTAATAATAAACACATCCAAAATATATTAGGATTTGTAGACTGGGGAGTGGACTCCGTCGTTGCTGGCAAGAGTGTTTGAACAGTAAAACCGTGGGTGACTCAGATGGGAATACTACTACCTATTTGAGATGAATGGGGTACGTGTTCATTCATTTACCACCAGTGGCATAACGCTGAGACATGGCCATTTACGAAAGACAAAATACACAGCCTTTTTTATCAATACACAAATACTCACTAATTCACCAAACAAGCATTTTTTTAGTTTATACGCCACTTGCTGACAAGGTAAAAGAAGACCAGATAAACAATATTGCTGAGTGCCTTCTGCCTTAAGAAGCTCCTAATCTGTAGAGAAGGGGAAGGTGGCGTTACTTTAAAAGCCCCTCCAGGGCTTCTGAATCCACCCGCCAGACTTCAAGACTGCAATGCCGTCTGAACATCTCAGTGAGGTGACCTTTGACCTCACAGTGCTCCCATCTCCTCCAGCCTCCAATCCTCACACCAACTCTTCACCACACTATGCCCGGCTGACAAAGCGGCTTCCCATTGGTATCCACAGAAATTTCCCAAGAAGAGAGAAGAGGGGATCTGTGGTGTGTTCAGGTTTCACAGCTTCTATATAGTTATGAATGCTTGCATCATTTGTTTACTGTTTGAGTCGCAGGGTGTGCAACAGGAACTTGTGTTTCTCTGGCTTGCTGTGGGATGTCTCACCCACCCAAATAAACATAAGGTCCTGCTGTTGTTTTGACGAATGACGTCAGCAAATAACTATATATAACCCTCCAAATTAGAAACTGAACAAAGGAAAGTGGGTGGGTTGGACATTTTCATGATGAAAATACAATTTTCTGTGGAAGCTGTCATGGAAAACCACAAGACCTTGGATGAACTGTTTAACCTAGGCTGTCTGGAGGAAATGGATCTTAAAATTATTTACAAACAAAGAATAATTCTTTGTCTGAGTGAATGGAGCATGTCCGTCTTGCGGTTTAGAGAGAGATAGAGAGAGAGAGAGAGAGAGAGAGAGAGAGAGAGAGAGAGAGAGAGAGAGAGAGAGAGAGAGAGAGAGAGAGAGAGAGAGACCAACAAGACTACCAAAACCTAAGACATTTCAGAGTCACTAGGCATTGTGCCCAACGCTAATTGCTTCATCCATCCAGTTCTTCAAGTCCTGTTCTTCAGAGGTGTGTGTGTGTGTGTGTGTGTGTGTGTGTGTGTGTGTGTGTGTGTGTGTGTGTGTGTGTGTGTGTGTGTGTGTGTGTGTGTGTGTGTGTGTGTGTGTGTGTGTGTGTGTGTGTGTGTGTGTGTGTGTGTGCGTGTGTGTGTGTGTATCTGATCAAGAGGTATATTTAATGTAGTCTACAGTGAACAACCATGACTATGAGACCTTCCCAAACCCAAGATGACTGCTAGGTGAATATGGCCCGAATAACATGTCTGTCAGCCTCTTGATCGCAGACGCCTGAGTCTGTGTGACAGTAATTGCTGTGAGTTAGGGGATCCATTTTATCCTCGACGCCATGTCATTGAGGTCAGCCCACTACCGCTAGACGGGCCAAATACCCTGAGACAGGCCGGGACTGAGAGAACAGTTCTCTCTCTGCCCTGTGACATGTCTGTCTGTCTGTCTGTCTGTCTGTCTGTCTGTCTGTCTGTCTGTCTGTCTGTCTGTCTGTCTGTCTGTCTGTCTGTCTGTCTGTCTGTCTGTCTGTCTGTCTGTCTGTCTGTCTGTCTGTCTGTCTGTCTGTCTGTCTGTCTGTCTGTCTGTCTGTCTGTCTGTCTGTCTGTCTGTCTGTCTGTGTGTGTGTGTGTGTATATGTGTGTGTGTGTGCATGTGTGTATATGTGTATGTGTGTGCATGTGCGTGTGAGCGTGCATGTGTGTGTGTGTGTGTGGAGCTGTAAGCCAAACTTAAATGACCTAGCCTCCGTTTGATCTGTCTTCGTCTATTCGTTGTTTTCTTTTTTGTTGCTTGTATTTATGATTGACATTATTTTCATTTAGTTGCCATGCACAATATTATGACGCTGAGGCAAAATTATGCCTCGTTTGGTGACTGCTTTGGTGAAGAATGTAGCTTTGTTGGAATCTCATTAAAGATGAGCCGATAGCAGATTGTGTGTAACTAATGCTGACAATCACTCCAGCTACACTGCGTTCACAATGGCACATGCCTCTCCCCAGCTTAACACCTAATCCCTCTATTCTCTCAAGTGCCGCTCCACTTTATACTCCAGACAGAGTGTGTACTGCATGGCTTCCAACATCGCAGCTGACATGATGAGGCAGAAAACTCAACCGGCGGACTAGCAGGGTTCGTTTCCCAGAATGGTTGACTTTGTCATTCTTTCAACAACACCATTCTCTACAGTTTTCTAGAGCGCAGACACATTGGGAAGAGATATGTTGAACAGCACGTGAGACAGCCATTCAACTGCGTAAACCAAGTGGACGGCACCCGTGACACGTTGTTGTGTCTCCCTCTGCTGGCCGCTCTAAGACTCAACTCTTTCTGTGTTCTTCACGAAGGAATGCTAACAATAGACTATATTTCCCCTCAGGGTTGCCTGGCCTAAGGTAGTCTTATATCAAAGCTGGCAACTGTATTGAATCAAAACCCTTTGCTTACAGAACTATTTATAAGTACTAGGCAGAAGTTGTTCAGCAACTCTCTGCTTATTTTAGCCCAACTCAGTAAAAGTTCAAGGGATGTTAAACAAATTTTGACGGATCTTACTGTTTGTTGTAAAAATACATTGCACTCTATAAAGAGTTTACCAGCTAACATTCTCAATACACTCTTTCCAGTTTAACTAACGGTTATGTGACCCTTGGGATACATTTTTTGTTCACACACTTTTCTCTCTCCACCTGTGGTGAGTGATGACCATATTTGGACCCACTTGACCTTGCTATGCACTCCTCTGTCAGGTATTTTCTCAATGACTCATGTGTATCATCTTGATATATTTTGCAGTCCATGATACTTTACAAAATATATCCAGATGATAACACACCTTCCTCTCTATTCACCTGTTGTTATGACCCCTTTACCTCTGGATATCATATGGATATGTTTTGAGGTATATGGACTGAAACTTGTATGGTGTGTAACTGCATGCATGGTCCTGCCCCCATGCATGAACACATACCTTCGAACTTGCCCTAGAATGAGATTTAACATTTTACTTTAATTTTGCTGACGCTTTTATCCAAATTGACTTACAACCATTCATTCACACATTCACACACTGACGGCGGAGTAAACCCCGCAAGGCGACGGCCAGCTCGTCAGGAGCAGTCAGGGTGAGGCGTCTTGCTCAGGGACATCTCGACACTCGGAGCCGGGGGATCGAACTAGCAGCCTTCCGGTTACCAGTCAACCCGCTCTGGCTACTGCTGCCCCCAGAATGACCAAGGCAGAATGTCAGGCTGCCATTCATGCCGTAGGAATGTGGAAGGTGGGCAAGGGGTTGCTAAAATGCTTCAGACTTTGGCGTCAGCGTGAAGGAGGATTCATGCTCGTTACTCCGTCTCCTTCAAAGTGAGGACTGAGGAATGGAAGGAGCTCGGTCCATGCCTGTATAATTGCATACCGCAACGCTGTACGCATCACCTTCACACAATTAATGTGTGAGCTGCAGCTGGGTGGGCCCCGCTGACGCACGGTTTCATATTACATCAACAACCAAAAGTCTTTGGTCAAACGGCAATGCTTCTACAAAATGTTTGATGATCCTTCTTTATGAAAATATCATTTGGATACCATAATAGAGGTTCCATGGGAAAGGGAGACACCTGGCAACAATGCTCAGATGTCATAGGAATTTCGGTCACCTTATAATTCCCAACCATAATGAGGTGGTGTGAGGGTACGGCATTATGCATCTGTGGTACGAGCTGTGGTTTGAGCAACATTGTGTGATGGTCTGTGTGTGAAAAGAGGGAGGGAGGGAGCGAGAGAGCGAGAGAGAGAGAGAGAGGTGACACTGTGACCAGAGAGAAAACAAGAGGGCTCCAGTCTCACCTGGGTGGTCCATAGGTGCATCAGCAATGCCTTCCTCTGGGTCTCGGCGTCAACCCCTGCCTCGCCCAGATACCGCTGGTAGCTCTCCTGCCAGCAGCCTGCGTCACGCCCTCCTTCCAGCAATGCAGGAGCCAACAGTTGCCATAGAGACTCCTGGGAAGAGGTGACGGACTTCTTATCCTCTGGGGAAGGGAGACGAAAGAATGTTGGTGGTTTTGGTGAGGGGAGGGACCCAGACGGGAAGTCAAGTGTGTGGGGGGGCCGTGGGGGGGGGGGGGCGGCAGAGTCACCTACCTCCCTTGAGGGAGGAGCGTGCCAGCTTGGGGAGAAGTTTGTCAAAGTTGCGGAACTGTTTGTAGACGGCGTCAGCGTTTTCGTCCCTGGTGAACATGGTCAGGTAGCCAGCCCTGCCCACGGAGGAAAAAAAGTTAAATATTAACATTGAAATATCAATCACCAGTCCGAGAGTGTGTCATGGCTTTTGTCAACCTTATCGATTCAGAGATCACTAACTGCTTCACCTGTGTTGTTGTTATACGAGTGAGGAACGAAGACGCACACGGACGTACGCCGTTTGACTCATCTGTTTCCCTTATTAGTATTTGAATGACCAATGAGGAAGTAATTTGGGGTCACCTGAAGAGTAGTCCGTAGCAGAGGTCAAACAGCCCCTCCTCTCTCCACTGGGCTGTACCGCAGCCTCTCTGGTCCGCCAGAAGAAGGTCACGCAGATGGCTGTCCATGGACGACTGCAGTTTATCCAGACCCACACCTTGAAAATGGCTGCAGAGATGATAGCAACAGACACACACACACACACACGAATCGTCATGGGCGGCGCTTTACATTTTGAAATTTGGGTGACATCATCATCTTGTAACTAAGAAGAAAGACATGTCTCTCGTAATTACTAAACCGTTTCTCGTAAGTACAAGGTCATTTCTATTACTAACCTGATCTTTTCTAGTTATTCCGACATCTTTAGTGTGGAATGCGCGGAAATGGTGCAACATTATTTCCCCAAATGAATGCAGCACTACTGTGTCAACTTCTTCAACTCCTCCTCTGCTTAATTTCTGGGCTGTATTACAAGTTAATAATCCTCTCCATGTTAACACTCACCCTTCCATCCATTTCCTCTCTTTCTCTGGGTTATCGCTGGGGAGCACCAGAGAAAATACTTTTTCCATCAGGAGCCCTTTGCTGCGTCTGGAGTCGAAAGAGTCGGTGTCATACAGCACATCATCGTAGCTGTTTGGGTCCAGCAACACGGTGATGTACTGGCCAGCCACGCATACCTGGGGGCAGGGGGTTCCATTACAGACGTGTGTAGCAATGCAACATGAATTAGGGTAAACGTTACTCATCCCTAAATGTGAAACTAGACATTGCAACACCTGTAACAAAATAAACTGGAACTGCAATTGTCTATTTAGTCTTTTATTCAAACAGCACTGATCTAGTCATTATAAACAGTCATTATATATATATATATATATATATATATATATATATATATATATATATATATATATATATATATATATATATATATATATATATATATATATTATAGATCTAGTCATGATAAATACATTATATTATATATATTATATTTTATATATACAGAGTATGTTAACCCTAAATATATAAACATCTGTTATGTTTTTTTGCTAATGTTGCAGTAATAATTGTGCATACCTTGAATATGAATCGTAGTGGAAGATATTATCGAATGTCATTAATTATGCACTTTATTTTACTTCCTAAAACTCACTGTGAAAATATCGCCGTGTTTGTTTTTCATCCGTGCGAGAAACTTTGCAGCATCTTTTCCAAACTCCAGGGCATGTCCAAGCCAGGGGATAAGGCCCTTATCAAGCGGAGGTTCATTGTCCCTACTGTCAAGTTCACAAGATAAAGAGACAAGAGGACCGTTTAACAGACGTTCGTTAAGAATCATTCCACTCATTCCTTCCTCTCAGAACCGGTTTTCCATAAAAGATAATAAAACGTCACCATAACATTAGTTATATTTCCATATCAGTGCTGGCATTCCTCATAAATGTATACCTAGCCAACAATATGACTATTTACTTTTTTAATTGGAAATGGTATATCCCACACATGCAACAACTAATTCAATGTTTTAATTAAAAGTTATGCCTAGAAATATTATACTTTTATTCTTTTAAAACGTTACAAACGTAAAAGTTTATTTATTTTGCATTCTTAAGTCTACATCCATGCTCACAAGTAACGACAGTCTCCTTCTTGGTGAGTTTTGAGGATAAAGTGATAGCTATGTCTATTGAGTTAAATAAAAACATATTTACCTTGAGCGACCGCTGTAGCGCAACAAAAGCGCTAGAATTGTAATCAACAGCAAGAGTATCGTGAACAACATGGTCCGTGGCAAACTTGTTGTTCTTCCGCGCTCACTTCTGCTTTTCCTACTGTGCGCCGCGGAGCTTGTGAGCGGCTCACTAAAAGCAGTCCTGTGAAGAGGTTGGCTGGATGGGCGTGTCACTCGGGGGACAGCTGACTGCTGTTCTCTCTGACGGACGATTACCTTAAAGTGATGAAGAAGCTGCAATGAGACCAGTCCGACACTAATTTGCATTCACGTCCATGCGTTTGATTGTAGGCCGACATCTACTTTGTTTACTGTTGTGCAATGAATTATGACATTGCATGTACTCATACCAATTGATGACAGAGTCGTAAAGACAAAAACGCGTGACACACATGCATCATGGTTTCGTTTCGTGCGACGTCTTTCCTAATCTATGGATGTTGCGCAACTTTCGGTATCACCGCTTGGTAGACATGAAAGGTTGTGCAATGACAACGATCAAAATATCACCTCAGCAAACGTTTGGTGTATCTGGTTGCTATTCTTAGATTCGACCAACAGAGGGAGTACCTGCACCTTATTGCAACCCCTAATGCAAAATATTATATAGTCCTAAATCAAAGTTATATTGTAATGATTCTGATAATATATATTTCAATACATTTAAACATTTCAATATACATTTCAACTGAGTGCAATATAGATATTAAATAGCTATTTGCTCATAATATATAAAGGAATAGTAATGGTAGGCTACAATGATTAAAAAAACCTTTGTATGTGGAATTAAAGAGTTACTGCTATGGGCCGACAACCACATCCTGAAAAAATACCAAAAATACTTGTAAAAAATTGTCATGTTTTATAAATGTATGTTAAAACACGATCAACAAGTACAAATATAGTCCTCTGAAGATGCCTCGTCGAGATTGTGTGTGGTTTCCTATACGCGTAGTTTTTGCATCCTTGCATCCTAGTTTGTTTGCAGTTCTACAGCACGCATTACAAGCTAAGTGGTAACATGTTGATACACTGGAAGCCAAATCTCAGTCTTCCACACCAAAAGTGACCTAGCATGGGGAGAGAGGAGGAGCCTACGTTGACTTTGCATCCATTGAGGCTTTTGCTGCAGCATTGAACTTGCAGCGAAAAGGGCTTGACTAGCCTGGTCTCGTGGAGAATTAGCTCTGGCACATTGTGCACATTGAGCTCAAGCGTTTGTATTGTGCATTGCAATATTTTCAAGGCGGGTGCAACACATGGACGGCTTTAGGATCTATTGAAGCCCGTTGAAGAAAAAGGAGTGGCTGGGGACGGGTTTTGTCATGTACTTTTAGCCCCGACGTTGGCTTGTGAAGTGCACTACCGTCGCAGAGGCTCTCAGTGCCTCCCAAGTCGCCAAGTTCCGTCACGCGTGCAGCGTTTCGCGGCGGATCCGTCTCGCAGTGGCTGTTCCAAGGTTATCTTTATGCTAAGGTTGGGTGGTGGAAAAGTTTACAATATTTGCATCACATTTCCCAACCCTTACTCCCTGAAGCAAAATGTCAGCCCAGGCGAAAATCAAGAAGGAAAAGGAGATCATTGCGGAATACGAGACCCAAGTGAAAGGTGAGCAGGCTGTTTTAGTGAGGATTGGTGGATGTTGAGTATGTGTGTCCTTGTGCTCCGGGTGAAGTGCCCGCGCGCTCAGGCTCCAGGGGCCCCAGATGGCTGTCATCGGTTTGGCGGGGCTGCGGCTGGATGCGTCTCGTCGCGAGCCAGACATGAACCCATCTTCTAGATGTTTTCTGCACGGATGCATTAACTCGTTATAACAAGGTGTGACTATAACTAAAAACAACCTTCCCGACGTAAACACGTTTCAAGAAACAGCATAAGAAATGTAGGCTATTACTGAGTCTTTTTGATAGAAGAAAATGCTTAAACTTATTTAAAGGTAGGACTTGACAGAAAGAATGGCATACTCTGTGAGGACTAGAGTGAAGGGGGCATGCCTGGGCCTATATGTTGCAACTCTGCTGTAACATTATTGTCAATTTTAAAACCACAAACGGGTTTTGGGATCATCCGCCTCAGGTGGAATAGATAGATGACACCGTGTTTGCGATCACTGACTGGGCCTACGAGCAGAGTAGAAGGAGGTTGTGGTTTTATTGCAACAACATCAACTGCAGATGATGACCCTGAAATGCAGTTTAATTCATCTGCTTACACTTTCCCTCCACAGCCGAAGTGCAGGCCTAATTGCTGGAGGGGTTTCGGGAAGGTCACACTGGTAGAAACCGTTCAAAAAGCCCATCATTAATGTATGCGGTCAGTATGAATTATGAACAATAGGAGGATTTATCAGTCTGCTCTAAAATATGCGACTGGATGAATGTCGAAGAGGAGAAAGTAGAGTCAAGCATCCTCTCTGACCGACAATATGGATAATTTATCTTATATCTTACTTCAATTAATCATATCCAATAACCTAACATAAACTGGCATCCTCACGTTCATGTCTGACATCAAATACATAAGTCATTACACTATTATCATTGCCCAGGTCGTGCACTTCTGTCTTTAATGGTAAATGTATTGATCGTTTTTTAGATTGAGTTTATAAAGGACAACATCAATATGTTAAAACAGCTCAGCAGGTCTATTAAAACAGACAGACATTGTGGTTAAAAAAAAAAGAGACAATCAATACAACATGTAATTGTTACGTAAAGTAGTATCCTCCCTTTGAGTTTTTCCTGTAACTGATTGTCTACCTTACTGAATCCCAGCATTTATCACGCAGTGTTGCATCTCAAGAGTGAAGCCAACGTGTTACCATCACATTGGCATTGCGACAGAATGGACAGGCTAGATGTTTTGGATATTTGTTCATGGTCTGCTATGTGAATGGAATGAGAATTATGAGGTGGAGCTATTTATCTCTCAACCTCTGTGTCTTGTTTGTATTGCCTCTGCCTCTGCCTCTATTATCATCTCACCTGTCTCTCTGTCAGTCTTTCTCTCCCCCTCTCTCTCTCCCTATTTATCTGTCAACCCCTGTGTGTTGTTCTTACTGTCTCTTCCGCTGCCTCTATTATCGTCTCACCTTTCCGTCTGTCTGTCTGTCTGTCTGTCTGTCTGTCTGTCTGTCTGTCTGTCTGTCTGTCTGTCTGTCTGTCTGTCTGTCTGTCTGTCTGTCTGTCTGTCTGTCTGTCTCTCTCTCTCTCTCTCTCTCTCTCTCTCTCTCTCTCTCTCTCTCTCTCTCTCTCTCTCTCTCCTCTCTCTCTCTCTCTCTCTCTCTCTCTCTCTCTCTCTCTCTCTCTCTCTCTCTCTCTCTCTCTCTCTCTCTCTCTCTCTCTCTCTCTCTCTCTCTCTCTCTCTGTGTGCTGTGGGTTTTGGTTTGTTAGCAGCCCCTTTGCTGTGTTTGAGAGCACCACAGCACATAAGAATCCCTTCTCAGTTTCAGGGAAAGCTTTTAAGCTGACATAATAAGCTCATTTGCAGGCCAGGTTAGATCAGTTTGGAGCTATAAAGGCTTTGTGGCATAACACCCTCAATAATGCTCTGTAAGCGGCGACACAACAGTTCAATCCGGCCCGCTGAACGCAGGCTCAATAAAACCCAGAATATATAGGCGTGCATCCAATTCTTTTTACTAGGCCACGTACTTGATAGGCGGGTGTCGATACAGTGGCCTACTTGGACCTGATGGGAGGCGTTCACATCGTCTCCTTGGTTAGGCGTGTTATTTTGTGGTTGTGGTGTTTATTGGTCATCTCAGACTCATGACCTTTGTCACATGATATTTCTAAGGGTTCTAAGTTACCTTCATAGGTTGCTATTTTTTAAGCTATAGCGTATTGCCATGCTAAGTATAGATACATCTGTTCCCCTGGAGCAGTGAATCAGTGTTGCACTGTAAATTGATGTGCCATAATAAGTTATCTGTGTTGAATTGCGTCGTCTCTTTCAAATAAAATTCAAATAAAATACATAAATAAAATCAGCATGTGAGTAGCCTCAACACAGCCATTAATAGAGTGGTCGTAATTAAGTTGTAGGCCACTTGGTTTAGTAATAAGTGAACTATCGAAATATTAAGCTTGGCCTTTTGTAACAACAAAGCTATGATGGGTTGAGAAATGCAAAGAGTTAACCAACCACCAATAATACAAGAACATTTGAGGGCCCCAGTAATGCTGAATGTGTGGAATGTCCTTGTAACCTATGGTATTGAGATCCGATATGAGTCTGCGCAGCGGTAAGACCTAGTGTTGAGTTTGGGTGTCAATTGTTGACAGTGCAGCAGTGCTTTCTGTGCCGCCTGCGGTAACAAGGCCTTCTACTACGATTGACCTTCTTTAATGCCACGAAGAAGGACATCGCCAACTCTCCCCTGGGTGTAGGAGGAGGACACTGAATTTATTTCCCTCTTCTCCCATTCTGTTTGCATCGGATATGCATTCCCACTACAATTTGACACACCCCTCTGTGTGTGGGATCACCATGATGAAATACTTTGATAGGATCGTGAAATGGCCGGCATTCTACACCACAACAACAATGGAAGACACTTTTGTCTTTGTGTCAGGGGCATACTTCATTGAACATTGTAATCATGTGTTCATGCATGCATTCATGCATTGCATGTACACTGCGTGTGGATATATATAGAGTGTGTGTTTCTGCATTTGTGTGTGTGTGTGTGTGTGTGTGTGCGTCATGTGTGTGTGTGTGTTTGTACGCCTGGATGTTATTTAAATGCATACATATAGATACAACGGCGTGTAGAGCTACCGGTAATCATGACCTTTACATCTGCAGTGTTGCGGCACAGAGAGGATCGTTTGTTTTTTGCTTCACACCGCTGCTTTTAAACGGAGAGAGAGACGATTCAAGGGAAAGGGCAGGGTGAGCTCGCGAGGAGCGGGTTATCCGGGAAAATATCCTATGAAGACATTCCAGCGTCCTGACTGCAGCCCAGGGACAAGTGCACACAGCACCCAGCCTTGATTTGTGCCAAATGATGTCAACGTTGTCAGCTTTGCTTAGGGAACATGTGATTTGCCATGCATGGCTAACCCATAGACGAGAACCCCCGAGCAGTGTGCCTCCAGCCTACTGCTTTGGCCGGGCCACAGTAGGCTGTGTGGACTCAATACTGCAGGCTATGCTACACTGAAACCCGGTCCATGCAGTACTAGTGTCCTTATTTGACATGTGCTGTTCTTTGCTAGCCTCTGCAGGGGATGCGACCGAACCCTGCAGCACCAGAGTGACAGTAAGGTTGCTCTGATTCTGCTGCGTCATCAACATGGTCTTCGCGTGGTGGGGTTTACGCGGTACGACCAAAGAAGCACGGTGGGTCCGACTACAGCTATAGTGAAGGAGCAAGATCCATTACTTTCCTTTTGGATCAATGTTGTTTACAATTATACATTTGGTGGTTTTTGGTCCCCAAAATATATCGAAATTTGTTCTAAAACACTGTGTTGGTTTGTGGACCTATGATCTATTAAGTAAACATAATCAAATTATTTTAGATGCCAGCAGTGAGTATTTTCCACCTAGTTTCCACAGTTTTACTGCTGAGCTCATCACCCTGGAAGTTGTGCATCTATGCTCTTAGTGGCCGTTATATTCAGCTGTGCACACATGGGTTTTAACTCTTCTGGTTGAGGAGTGAAAGAAAAAAATGAGTTATCGTTGAGGTTCAATGGGTACATTTCCAGATGTCCCACAGTGTGGAACGAACATTTGGATGATTTGGACCCAACGAAAACCCAAGCTGAGAAAATGGCGGTTTTACTATCCTACATTTTGGTCTTAAACATCCATCTCCTTGCTAGCTGCATGCTAGCTTCCTTATTATGCATTAGGCCTACTTGGCTGAAGCCTGAATCATTCATTGAATGTAGTGTGTGGTATTGCACCATGCCTTGCAGTTACAATGTTACTTCCAAAAATAGCAATGCTCCAGAGAGATCCAGACATATTCTGCCCTGTCACTGGGAGATGTCCTATAACAATTCTGCTTATATTATAATTTACCCTACCACAATAATCTGCCAAACCCTCCATTGTATCTGAACAGATTTATAGATTGTATTTTGCAGTTTTTTTTTTATAATGGGAAGACTCGCCACAATGAGTTCACGTCTTATACGTTTTGGTGGATCATTCAGCACAGACACAGGCTGTGAACCCAGAGAAGCAGGGGAGTTGTCCTTGTCGCTAGCCATTATGCCAGCTAGAGGGAGAGGCTCGTAGGGAACTGGCTGCTCCTCTGGAGATGCCTCTAGACGCATGTATCCAGGCAACTGGGCAACTATGGCTACCATGAGGGGTACTTTTCCAAGCCGCCAGTCGCTGCACATTATTGTGTCTCTCCCTCTCCCTCTCCCTCTCTTCTCCCTTGCTCTCTCTCTCTCATTCTTCATCTCCCTTTCTTTCCTCTTCGCTCCCGTCACTCCAGCCTTTTTCTTGTCGGTTTCTTTCATTCGAGCGTTCGTCCTTCTCTTTCCCGGTTTCACACTCGCACACTGGCGTGGACGATGAGGCGTTCCTGCAGCCCTCTGTTCAGCGAGACAGAAACACCATTCATAAGTGAATAAAAGGCTATTCTTTCACTTGGTCATCTTTTCCATTGACACATTTCATTCACGTTTCATTACACTAAATGGTGTGTTTTGTGTGTGCGTATGTGTGGACATGTGCCTGCGTGTGCTTGCGTTTGTGGATTTGAAAAATCATTCAAGGATTACATTGCTAACTGTAACTATATACTATTGACCATTTTTCATTTCAAAACTTTTGGATTCTTTCATTCACATGCGACTCTTCGAACCAATAGCAAGTCCCCCAACCTCATAAGCTGAGGCCACAGCCCCTTGGCTTCTGTTTGGTGAAGGCGGTTCCCACCCCTGGCTCTCTTAGTAAGCACAATGGTTTTTGAGAAGCTGACCTATTTTATATTTTCCGTCTCGTCTGCTGCAATCAGCAGACAAGCATCTCACATGCACATGTGCGCTGCCAAAACCATAGCATTCAAACACGCAACCCTGTTATCATTACCACATACGCCTACACGTACACAACTCATCTCACACACACAAACACACATACACACACACACACACACAAACACACACACACACACAGACACAAACACACACACACACACACACACACACACACACACACACACACACACACACACACACACACACACACACACACACACACACACACACACACACACACACACACACACACACACACACACACACACACACACACACACACAATTAGTGCATGTATTACATGTGTATTAGTGCAGTAGGCAAATGTACTTTGACATCAAATAAATTAAATGATGAAGACAGTAGTTTGGACAAGTGCTCAGGAAGATAAACCATAAATAGGTCTTTGCAAATGAGTCCTCTTCCACTTCCTGTGCGAGTTCTGTGGTCTGACTTCTGACGCATGCTTTTGCCATGTGTCAGTCAGACCTTGCTCACTGCAAGCTCATGCATTTTTTCACCTGCCGCTTTCCACATGGGAAGTGCATGTCCAAGTTCCAACGGGCACCCCTAGTGTCTCCCGGGATGTCTCGCTGACCGCCAGCCATTCCCTCTTGTGTGTGCAGAGATTCGTAACCAGCTGGTGGAGCAGTTCCGATGTCTGGAGCAGCAGTCAGAGTCCCGTCTCCAGCTGCTGCAGGACCTGCAGGACTTCTTCCGCCGCAAGGCCGAGCTGCAGCTGGAGTACTCCAGGGGCCTGGACAAGCTGGCCGAGCGCTACTCGGCCAAGATACGCACGTCGCGGGAGCACCAGCAGTTCAAGTGAGTGAGGCCGCTCTCACGGGGTCAACAGCGCCCAAAATACTGCGTGTGTTTATGTACGGCTAACCGATGGACGGCTCAACGCTCGCTACACCTTGACGGCCGGTTAAAGCTAAATCTGGGGACGCAGAGAATTAAAAATTAAATGACCATCCAGCAGAACAAGGGATTGTGTGTGAGTGGTCGAGGTATTGTGGAAGGGGGGGGGGGGGGGGTGGGGTTAAAGTGAAAGTGAAAGTGAAATGACCTGAACAGAAAGACGGAGCATGCCAAGAAAAAAGCCCTTGGCCTGCGGGCCGCTGTGTCTCTCCCAACTAGGTCAGACTCTTTATCCACTGCCTTCTTCTATATCCGGCTGTCATTTCTGTTCTGCCTCTCACACCGCCCCTCCCCGCGCCAGACAGCTACGCTAATGCCTGCATTCCCTCTCCATAGAGTTAATTGCTTTCAGAAACAACAACAACATTTTGCCCTTGTCTGCCCCTTTGCTTTTAACTGAAAAGTGGTGGAAAATGTGGTCGCGATGGACACACGTCTGTGTCATGAATGCACTTTGCAATCGTCTGCATGAGGAACTGCTGTTTTGTTTGATCACGGACCAACTCATGCTCTACGGTTTATCGCGGTTTCCTTCAGTTTCTTCCAGTTAAAATGTTTTTCTGGTTGACACGGTTTGTAGACAAACCAGGATCAGCAGAACAGCAGAACAATTCCATGTTGTGTGAGGATCCAGTCGTTAAAATATACACATTAAAAGCACGGGTTGACAAAGCTCACATCATTATGTTTGTTTGTTTAGCTCAGAAGTAACTGCTGTTCTATATATATATATATATATATATATATATATATGCAAAACTAAACCTGTCAGTCATGTTTAGAACTCACAAGTGCTCACAGGCACATAGCACACAGGCCTTTCTTCACTTTCTCTCGCTCTGTCTTGTTTTTCGAGAAACTTCCATGTCACATCATTGTATCTTGTCACGCACTTTCTATATATAGGTTGGATCAATCCATTAATCTGTCAGTTATTCACTCTTTTCAACTGCTGCGATGGTTTGACATAATGAACCACAGCTTTCACATAGCTTGTCGGTTGAAAGTTTCCAATGCCCTGACAAAAAATAACTTGGTTTACCACCAAAGAGGTTGGCGCAAACCACCCTGATCAGGCAGTATACTCTCTGGTTTTCCACACACAATACCTGGCATTCAGATGAGTTCATCATGTGTCTGATGTTGACACGTCGCGCCTTAAATGTTTGACGTCAACTTCCTGTTGCGCGTTCAATTAGCTATCAAGAGTACATGGCTGGGGTATCTCCTTCATCTCCTTTATCTCCCTCTTCACACTTCTTCTTCTGATCCGGAGCCTAACCTGCTCCGCACGGTTGGGGCCGCAGCCGAGCGCATCGCCGAGACAAGTCAAGACTTTGATCTTCCATGGGAACTTCCCACCGTTGACCGATTGAACTCGAATCGCTCACTTCGCCGCTGATCTTAAGGGCGGCGCACGTGAGGTTTCACAACAAAGGGTCCTTCCTGGTTGTTCAGGGCCGGCTCTGGGATCAAACACATGCGCTCTGCTTTCAAGTAGCGGCCACAGGGACGTCTGGGTTTATTTCAGAGAGGTGTGGGATGTGAAGGGAGATCATGGAAGAAGATGACGACCTCAAGGTGACCTGCAGAATCTCCTGAGCTTCAGATGTGGACGGGTCGGTGTCTTCACACAATCGTCGTCTTTCTAAGTGAAACCTTAAAACGTGTTTCAATTTGCGTAAAACAGGATGCGTGTTGTGACATCACTTCCTTCGTGTGGTGGCTTTCATGTGCTGGTCGCCTTTGAGATAAGGGAGATAGAGGGATATGATGATAGGTAGATCAATCTCTAGCGTTTGCTGTCGAAAAGGTTCCAGCGGTTTCTTTTCAGTGTTGGTTTATTTTAACGTTGGCAAGTGTTAAAATCTCAAAAAGGGATCATTATCTTTTATATGAATTTAAACAAAAGTACCTCATGCCCGGCTTGAATATATAATAAAACGACATGGATTTGGATTTTTAAAAACACAAACCTAAACATTTACTTTTCATTGGTTTTCCTTTGTCATCTTCCCTTTTTAAGAACTAAACTCAAAACCTAAACCATACCTTCTTCCCACGGCTGTTCCAGGAAGGACCAGAACCTGCTGTCCACGGTGAACTGCTGGTACCTGGTTCTGAACCAGACAAGACGCGAGAGCCGCGACCACGCCACGCTCAGCGACATCTACAACAACAACATCATTGTCCGCCTGGCGCACGTGGGTGAAGATGTCATCAGGCTCTTCAAGAAGGTCAGCAGAAGAAGGCAGCGGATGTCAAAGCCCACCAAACCACAACATTCGACTGACGCGCACATCGTAGAATGGACCGCCAGCTATGCAAACCATGCCTTGGCGATTCTGCTTATCACTCACAGAGAATGACATTGTCTGACGCGCCAACTTCTTGGAAATTACTCTGCTCCATTCATAACGCTTTGTCAGAAGGCCTCTGCGTAATGGCTCCATAAATTATGGCGTGTGTAAACCCTATTGTGCTACGCTAGACCAGGGGGGGTGGGGCGTCCCGTCCAAATACTTGGCCCGTTGTATCGCTTCCCATGAGCTCATCTAATAACGCTATCCAGCCTTATGTTCGTAGCGAACCTAGAATCAAGGACAGGGAACACCAGTTCTATATTTCATGCGTGAGAGACAGCCGACTTATGGTGTTTATCTAATGGACAGCAGGATCAGCAGTCTTGTGATTTACTGTGTGTCCTCCAGGGATCTCTTAAGAGGCTAAGGCCTGGGTGAGCCAGTCTCCTGGCCAACGCAGTATCCCGGCCAACGAGGCCTCCCGGCCAACACACCGAGCGCAGGCCTGCCGAGGCATTAAACTAGGCTGCAGGAGACTCGGTTCATTCCTACTTTTACTATTGAGTCATTCGGCAGATGCTTTGAAACAGAGCAGTTTACAGTGGTTACACGTCATTGATGAACAGATTGTGGTGGGGAGTTTTGCATCTCAGGGATGGATGCATAGATAGATGTTAGATGTGTGGTTGTGAACCTGGAAGTCAAAACACCAAACTGGACTTTCCTGAAAAACGCAACCATGTAAATGTGTTCAAAGGAGAACTTGTATTCCTCAATATGTGGTAGAGATGTCTGAAATACATGCAAGACGGTTATTTTCAATGTCTTCCTGAGGAACCGAGAACTCAATATCAAATCCCCTTAATGGTGTTGCCACATTCTCATTTCTCCTGCCAGAGTTGTGGGAGCATCAGGGGACGCTGATGCTAAAGGACTAAAACAAATGGTGACAGGTTCCCAGTCCCCATAACCCATTGCAAACCAGTCTGTGACAGGTTTCCAGTCCCAATAACCCACTTGAACCCTGTATCGGATAGGGTTCAAGGTTCCCAGTCCCCATAACCAACTAGAAACCAGTCTGTGATAGGCTCCCAGTTCCAATAACCAACTAGAAACCAGTCTGTGATAGGTTCCCAGTCCCCATAACCAACTAGAAACCTGTCTGTGATGGGTTCCCAGTCCCCATAACCAACTAGAAACCAGTCTGTGATAGGTTCCCAGTCCCCATAACCAACTAGAAACCAGTCTGTGATAGGTTCCCAGTCCCCATAACCAACTAGAAACCAGTCTGTGATAGGTTCCCAGTCCCCATAGCCAACTAGAAACCCTTCTGTGGTACTGACTAGAAACCATGACCCAACTGGACCCAACAAGTAGCCAACTGGAAACCAGTCTTTGATCGGTTCCCAGTCCCCATAACCCACTAGAAACCTGTGATGAGTTTCTAGACTCAGTAGCCACACTAGAAACCAGTCTGTGACAAGTTTCTGGACCCAGTAGCCACACTGGAAACCAGTCTGTGTGAGTGACTAGAAACCAAGACTCTCATGGATAATTGGAAAAAAATGACCAATATCTGTCTGCTTTTACACTCGATATTCCCTTTTACACATGAAAGCCAGAAAATTGCAGGATGCATTTTCCGGTATAAATGACCAGACATGTCTTCCCACCCTTTTAAGCATTCACATAGCCCTGTCAATTCCTTGAAACTCCTCTGGTACAATTGTTAGTGTATCTGCATCGTTTGTATGAACCGAGAGGTAATCAATACTTCTCCTACCTTCTTCTGTCCTCTCCAGAGCAAGGACCTGGGAGTGCAGATGCACGAGGAGTTGGTGAAAGTCACGAATGAGCTCTACACGGTGAGTGTGTGAACGTATATACCTCCTGTATTCATTAACATATCAGCCTTATCTATCTGCCATTTGGACAATGTTGCCATTATATCCCTGGCCTGGCTGATATCTATTTCCCTTTTCAAGCCTGCAGTGGATGGCTGTGTTAGTTCACTGCTGTGTGGAGTTCTGCATGCAGGGTCAGAGTGCTCTCAGCACTTACGCCATGCATAGTGTCCACTCAGCACTGTGGGGGGGGGGGAGAGAGAGAGAGAGAGGGAGAGAGGGAGAGAGAGAGAGAGAGAGAGAGAGAGAGAGAGAGAGAGAAAGAGAGAGAGAGAGAGAGAGAGAGAGAGAGAGGGAGGGAGGGGGAGAGAGAGAGAGAGAGAGAGAGAGAGAGAGAGAGAGAGAGAGAGAGAGAGAGAGAGAGAGAGAGAGATGTATAGGAAGAGAGACACAATGAGAGAGAAGAGGCAGTTTATCACTGCCCTTACGAGGCTGACCTAATCTTGGATGAGCAGAACCAGTTGGACTGGGGGAAGCACGCACTCACACACCCACTCACATATGTTGAGGAAAAATGAAAGGCCTTATTGTACGCTTTAACAGCCGAGTTCATCCCGGTGGCGATGGACAACAGCGATGCCAGCTCTCTCATTTACATGTTGTGGTTGTATTTGTTTGTGGTTGTAACCTAGCATCATTCGATTCAGTGCAACCTTGTATTCTAGTATCTTTAAAAAAGAGAAGAGACGTATTACAACAGGATATAGTACTCATTACAGGTACATATACATGACATTATAGACAGGATATAGTTACCATAAAAGGTTCATATACATAACATTATAGACAGGATATAGTTATCATAACAGGTTCATATACATCACATTATATTCAGGATATAGTTATCATAACAGGGACATATACATTACATTATACTAGACTGGATAAAGTTATCATAACAGGTTCATATACATGACATTATAGACAGGATATAGTTATCATTACAGGCTCATGCAAATGACATTATAGGCAGGATATAGTTATCATTACAGGTTCATACACATGGCATTATACACAGGATATAGTTATCATTACAGGTACGCAGGGGCGGCGCCAAACGGTTGCTTGCCGTTGCTATAGCAACTCCAAGCAATTACTCAGAAACCCCAGAGCAACCCCTGATTTTTTGTCAAACTCAAACAACATATTTGAAATAATGCCATTTTCCGTAAAATGGTATTAAATAAGTTCAACTAAACCTATGGCCGAATGCGGTACCCGTCACCATACCGACCATTCCTGTCATATGAATCACCAGATTAAGTGCATAATCAGTGAGTAGCGTCAACATTTCAGGGCCGTGACTGGACTGTCGTTCAAATGAACACGAGTCAGCCTGGGACTCTCCTCTCCTCCCCTCCCCCTCACCGTGCCCAGTTCCCGAGCGTTGGGCATGCGCACACTCTGTAAGTGACATGAACAGATTAAAAAAAAACACATACACACAATTAACACAAACTATCCCAAGCAATATGTACAATATTAATTAATTATTATTTAATGTACATGAAACAATAATTTCATTAATAGCATAGTCTTACGAAAAATAAATAACATTTCAAATATGCGGACATCTCGCAGCGAGATTATCAGTCAGAGATGTTCGTTGCCGGCTCGTTGGCGCTTAAAAAATATGGACAAGTTTTTACTATTTCGAAAGAAATCAAGTTCAAACACGACTCGCGATGGTGAGGCTGAGGATGGGCTCGTTAATAGCCAGACTTGTGTTGGACTTGGCAGTTGTTCGGAGGGGGGTTATGCTGAGGTCAAGAAACGGAAGAAAATATTGTAGCCTACACAGTTCTGAATTAGCAATACAATGTTATCACATGCTTGCTAGCAATGTTGGTGTGTTAAACCGTATGGATTAAAGTGGAATATTGCAAGAAGTCCTGTGATCAAGACATCGATTTAAGGTAGGCCGTTTGGTTATTTAAGTTTGCCCGTCGCAGCATATTGACTTGGGGCCCATGTGATTTTGTTTTGAAGTAGAACTACATTATAGGTTTGGCTCATGCCAAAGGATGGGTTTATCGTAGCCTGGTATGATCCGCCCTTAATAGAAGTATTATGAAGTATAATAGTATCAACAATAATAGCAACTATTGTATTAATGTTCCACATAGGCCTACATTTGAGACGTATCGCGCAACTAATGTGAATGCTTTGGAATGTACCGTGGCGACGGTGGGTCTGAGATGTGCAATTCACCACTATTGACAGGACAGCTAACATTGTAGTTGGGGGACTGCTGACGGGCTGTTGATTGAGAGAACTATGTTGTTTGTTATCGTGTGGCCGCAGTGCCACCTGGACTAGCAGTGAATGTGTACATGCCGCTGGGCTATTTTCATGTTGGCCTTCTTAAAGATCTTCCTCTATATTGTTCTTTGTCTTTACGTCTTTATGTCTGTGCGTGTGTGAGGGAGAGGGAGAAAGATAGCGCACGTTGAACTGTCAAATGATACGATCACACTCAATCACAGTGGTGCGATTAGTCTGTGTTGTTACTGTACTGTAAACTTGCCTCGTACGGGACCGCAACCACCCCAACCCGTGCCGAAAATGTCTTCCCGGCCGTGCCTCTGCCAAATTCAGGTGTTTTGATCAAGGTTTTTTTTTTTGACCAGCAACCTCTTGAAATCATACAGCAACTGTTAAGCAACTGCAACAAATTATTTCTGGCGCCGCCACTGCAGGTACGTATGCATGACATTATAGACAGGATATAGTTATCATTACAGGTACATACCTTACATTATTATTTAGGTTTGTAAAGGAGAATGGACAACATGGTCCGCCACTCAGTTGAGGAGATCCATGCTGGGTTTAACGTGAATGCAAAGAGTCCTCTCATGTAACTCTATATTGCACTTCACCCCCATCGATTTGTCCTGCCCTCCCCCCCCTCATTCATTATTGAAGACATGCGTCCAACACATTAAGCCATAGTGTACATCCCTACAATACGGCTAACGCTAGTTTGTATCTGGAGTTTTCTAAGGGCATAAATAAACTAAAATACATGTATCTCATTTAGGCAGAATGTTATCATGTGTAATAGCACTTCTGCGTGGCTCTCTGTGTGCTGTCGGTCTCCGTGTGTTGAATAGTAATTTCGGATTGGCTGTTTGTAGTGCTCTGCAATTCTCAGTGATCGATTAGCTGTTGGCTCGGGCCCTTCTTTGGAAATCAAGTAGTTTCTTGTTTCACACTCAGTGGGTGGGTGTGGGGGGGGGGGGGGGTGTTCAGTCTTACGTTGTGACCTCCTTCATGCTTGAATCATTGATTTTTCTTTCCTTGGTTTATATGCATTATTTTAATCAGTCGTTGCTAGGCGACCGGGATGTGCGAACCTGTGTGGGCGGAACACAAGTTGAGTGTGTGTGTGTGTGTCTGCATTGTTTTTTGTTGCAGTTGTCTCAATGTTGACAGATTCACACTGGCACACAGAACCCGTTTGAAAGGAGGCATGAAACCGACATTCTGTTGTTTGCTCTAACACGTTCCTTAAAGAGCTAGCTCGGAGCGCTAGCCTGGCGACGCGCGACGGCCGCACCTCACCGCACGCCGTTCCGCTGGCAGTCCGCACAACTAGACGCACAAAGGAAGGCACACAATATCCCATTTTCTCATTTTATAATATCATAACCCGCTGTGTGACTAACAGTGTGCGTCTGTTTGTGTATTTGCATGAAGCATCGTGAGCACTGAGGAAAAATACAAACAAAGAGATGCCGGGCAATTAGTAGGGCCTATTAAGGAGTGATGTAATATTAATGGAAGAGTTAGGGTTGCTCTCAGTGTGGTTAAGAAAGACGAATGATCGCGGATGTCTGAAAGGTTTTGACTCAATCATGTCTAATCGCAATCTCGTTACAATTTTTTCATTCCTCTGTGTGATTGCCCTGTCTGTCTGTGTGTCCGTGGTTCTTAATACCGTGCTGACGGATGCTGCAAATTGATGACGGACGAAACAGACGGACAGAGAGATGGAGAGAGAGAGAGAGATGGAGAGAGAGAGAGAGAGAGAGAGAGAGAGAGAGAGAGAGAGAGAGAGAGAGAGAGAGAGAGAGGAGAGAGAGAGAGAGAGAGAGAGAGAGAGAGAGAGAGAGAGAGAGAGAGAGAGAGAGAGAGAGAGAGAGAGACCCTGGGACTGATCAAACTGTGGCCCTGCAGGTCATGAAGACGTACCACATGTACCACACGGAGAGCCTGTCCTCGGAGAGCAAGCTGAAGGAGGCGGAGAAGCAGGAGGAGAAGCACATGGGGAAGGCCAACGACGCGGGGCTGCTGCGCCACGTCCACGAGGACCGCCCCACCAGACGCAGCTCTGTCAAGAAGATGGAGAAGATGAAGGAGAAGGTACGGCTTCACGTCTCTCACACGCACACACACACGCACACACACACACACACACACACACACACACACGCACGCACGCACGCACGCACGCACGCACGCACGCACGCACGCACGCACGCACAGACACACACACACACACACACACACACACACACACGCACAGACACACACACACACACACACACACACACACACACACACACACACACACACACACCTGTGGGCAACTGCACTTTGGCTGTGAAGAAAACTAAACTAAACCTCAAGGCATATAAGTGTGCAGCTTTGGAGTATAAAATGTGTTTCATGAATTATTGATATTTCTCTTATGAGTGCTTATGCATCGTAAGACGAGCAAAGTAATTGGGTTATTGCAGTGGGAGACCGTTTCCTAGATCAAGTATTGAATGATGCTTCTGCTTTTTTTTCTCTCTCTACCTCTCTCCTCAGAGACAAGCCAAGTACTCTGAAAACAAGCTGAAGTGCACGAAAGCCCGGAACGATTATCTCCTGAATCTGGCTGCCACCAATGCCCTGGTGGCAAAATACTACATCCACGATATCTCCGATTTGATCGATGTAAGAAGCGTCTTTTCCACACTGCTTTCAAAAACTTTCACAAATATCGACCGACACACTGCACGAGGTCACCGATCTAAAACTCAAACTTTCTGACCTTCTGGCTTTTTGCAAAGTTCGACTGAAGCCTGACTCTTGTGGTTGTCATGCCGCCCGCAGTGCTGCGACCTGGGCTTCCACGCCAGCCTGGCCCGCACCATGCGCACCTTCCTGTCGGCCGAGTACAGCCTGGAGACGTCCCGCCACGAAGGTCTGGACCTCCTGGAGGGAGCCGTGGACGCCATGGACGTCAGGGGGGACAAGCTGAAGGTCATGGACATGCACAGCCAGATCTTCTGCCCGCCGGCCCGCTTCGGCTACCAGCCGCACATGGGGGACGAGGTGGGCGTCCTGCAGCAGCGACAGGGGAACCAAAGCCGTTGTGCAGCCCTTTACGGAGCGTGATTAGCGGCATTAGGCGGCCGCAGGTTTATATCGGCCCTCATGTCTCTATCACAGTGTTTACCGTCGAGTCGTTTAACAGACACTTTTTTTCCGACGCGACATGAGGCAATTTTATGGCAATTTCTTGAGCAGGTAGGGGCTAGTTAGAAAAAACCTTACCCCACATGAACTGTGCTCTAATGCCTCGTATTAAGTCATTGCTATATTCTTCAATCAGCCTTAAAAACCAAAAGGTGCCATTTCTCTTCCTGTTAATCCCTGCCTATTCCCGTACTACCCCCCGAAACCTTGCGGTTGCCAAACTATCTGTGCTCCGCCCCCCCCCCCCCCCCCCCCCCCCCCCCCCCCCCCCCACGAACAATGGCTTATGAACGCCTTCGACCCTGACACCTTGTTCCCTGGCCGTCCCTGAATGCTGACTCCTGATTGGATCCTGTGCCCCAGGTGTGCCAGGTGAGCGCCCAGCAGCCAGTGCAGACGGAGCTGTTGATGCGTCACCACCAGCTGCAGTCCCGTCTGGCGACGCTCAAGATCGAGAACGAGGAGGTGAGTGAGGGCCTAATGGCGTTGGGACCCGGGGAAGGGAAGGCTCTCGGTTCAGCGGCTCTGTTCTGGGTTTTGGGTCTTCAATTAGTTTCTCTCCAATACTTACTCCCCTGTTTTGATTTGCACTTCTTAGGCTGCGTTTGAAAACCAACCGAGCATCGTTTCAAAGTTGAACTTGATCGAGTGCTAAGGAAGTTTTACTTTCTCACTGAAATGAACTGAAATGCTACGCTGCGTTTGTGAGCACACGTACTCACGCTGACAACCCGTGGAAAAGTCTTCGATGGCACTAAAGGGGCCTGAAAAAGGAGCTGCCCAAGCAATCAATACCTTCCCTGATTATGTTACAATCTAGTTAATAGGTAAGCTAATCAATTCAAATGAAAAACGAGCATCATTTGAGTTTAGGGCAGTGAATCGGAGAATGGATTACACAGGACTGGCAGTAATACGATACCAAAATCAAAAACACAGGTTTTAATTACATTCCACTTGTTGCATGCAACGCATGAGTCATAAACATAGGAGTCATTAACGTAGACATTAAAAACATCCAGAGCCTACAGATTCCTCGTCTGAAGATGGTCCAATGTAAATACATCTACCTCCATCAGACAAAGTACTTATAGTGCACACTATCCTAGAGGAGTTAGCTTGAGTTATCCCTCATCTGACATTGGTTTGACTTCAGGCATTGTTTCCTTTTCTCTCTCTCTCTCTCTCTCTCTCTCTCTCTCTCTCTCTCTCTCTCTCTCTCTCTCTCTCTCTCTCCCTCTCTCTCTCACGCCCAACCTCCTGCTGTGGCCATCGCTGCCGCCAGACTGGCTATGACTCACACACACACACACACACACACACACACACACACACACACACACACACACACACACACACACACACACACACACACACACACACACACACACACACACACACGCACACATGCATACACACTCCAACACACACAAAGGTCAAATTTGTGTGAACCCCAGTCAGTGTTTGACTGCGATGGACCATAGCAATGCACGGTTCCACAACTCTCCTGTGAGTCTTTGTGTTCGTCTTTCCAATCTCCTATTCTGGGAAGAACATATTGTACAGTCATTACAGTCCTTCAACTATGACCCTGGCGGAGGTATCAGCAGGGCTTACAGATCGCTTATGCTTGCTAAAGTTGCTACTTTACTGAGCTAAATAGTATATTCATCAACAAACAATGTTTAAAAAATCGATTAAATATTCTAATATTGATCGTTGATAAATATAACGTTTTGGCCTATGTTTGGTCAAAACTTGGTCAAAAAAGTTTGGTCAGAACGATCAGTGTTTAAGAAAACTATTAAGTCTACTTATATAACGTCATTCTATTCGAATGAGATATTACATTCCTCTTATGTGATTCACTTTGACCACCTGCGTCTCATCCTGTCTCACAACTTTACGGCCCTGGCCTCATCAGAGGCGACCGTGTGATTGATAACACCTCCCGTTCCCTGAGCGATTAACCCCTGGTGCAAGGGATTAATGTCCCGACTCCTGGTGTGCAAGATAGGGGTGGCAGAGGGGTAACCTTGTGTATCTGTGGGTACCGGCGCTATCATTAAGCTCCACTATATCCTTGGGTTGCTCGGTTATGGAAGAAATCTTAATCCCGATTATTTGGGTCAATACATTATCACGATTATTCAAACAATTATTTTTGAGTTTTAAAAAGTTATGCATTTATTAAGCATTCCTCTCCAAAAAAACACTTTGTAACTAGAACTTCGAAATTTCCCATTAAAAAAATACACAAAAATGTCAAAATGGAAAATAATGTACAAAAATGTAGCTGTGTTATTTCCTTAAACCATTTAATTCATAAAACCAATATACTTAAAATATAGATGTAATAATAATAATCGTTAAACTCGAAACCCTAAGTCAAAATTCGAAATCGATAAAAAAAATGAATAATTGCACAGCCCTACTCTATCCATGCGTTCCCGTGAGGCGCTCATGAGTACAGAGGTCCTTTCGCCTAACGGCCTCCGATCCCCCAGGTGAGGAAGACTCTGGACGCCACCATGCAGACCCTGCAGGACATGCTGACGGTGGAGGACTTCGACGTGTCCGAGGCCTTCCAGCACAGCCAGTCCACCGAGTCGGTGAAGTCGGCCTCCTCCGACTCGTCCATGAGCAAGGCCAACGTGGCCAAGAGGCGCGCCAACCAGCAGGAGACGGAGGGCTTCTACTTCACGGTGAGACTCGCTCTTCGGCCAGTTCACCCAGTCAGAGCGATCAGAGACACGCTCGGTTCGTCGCGCGGTCACCTTCCTGTGTGTGCCGACGCCCTGTTTCCTGTTTCCCATGCAGAAGTACAAAGAGTATCTGAACGGCAGCAACCTCATCGTGAAGCTGCAGGCCAAACACGACCTTCTGAAGCAGACCCTCGGAGAAGGTGAGAGCGAGTTTGATTTCCCCTGGTGAGCGAGGGGGGACGCGGGGGGGGGGGGGGCAGACCGCGTGGCTGCTGGCGGCGGCTGTAGTCAGTACTTTGGTTTGATTTCGGATTGTGATCTGAGTGATCCTGTATTGGCTGCTCGGCACACAAAGCCCCCTCATTTGAGAGATAACTTTTTTCACAATGTCATGACACATGACGTTTTCTCACACATGCGTGTGTCATCGCGTAGTCTGTGGTCGTGCACGCATGCATGCACTACATGTTATTAAAGTTCAAAATCATGCAAAAACATCAACAGGGCCCGAGGATGAGTGATGACTGGGAGAAAGTATAGTTTTGTGTGCTCTTTTACACACCATGCCACAGTCATCAACCCATTCGCACACGCACACACACACACTCTGAAGACGCACACACACACACAACACTGTCCCCAGTGATGTACGAAGTACAGTGAGTTGTTTATGAGCTCAATGAGCCGAGCCTAAAGTGATGAAAATCATTGTACTGTATAAATCAAACCCACTTAACCAACCCAGCACACACACACACACACACACACACACACACACACACACACACACACACACACACACACACACACACACACAGCAATGCGGTTTCTAGGGGCGACCGCTGAATGGCCGCTGCCTGGCGCTGAGTCAAAGGCAGTCATGGGCGCTCGCACCACCGAGCAGGTCTGAATAGACGTCCCGTTTCCTCCCTCACACCCGGCATATTTTTGCCCCGTTCTCCATCTGCCGCCCCACAATAACCCCCTATTCCCCCCCTTCCCCCCCCACACACACACACACACACACTCACACACACACACACACTACTCCCTGTACAGCCCTGTTCCCGCCCCCTGCCCCGACCACACCGCACCCCCGGCCCCATTGTCAGACGGCCGTTGACTAATCTCTCTCCCTCTCTCCTCTGCCTTCCCTTCTCTTCCCTCTCCTTTCAGGGGAGAGGCCGGACTATGGAACAACAAGGTAAGCCGCCCTGCGAGCAGGGAGTCAGTAGAGCGGGCAGCGGGCGGCCGGGGGCGTGGCGTCCGCGGGGATGACATCACCGACGCCCCGAGCGAGCGCGTCGCCGCGAGGCTGGCGTTATCGTTTCTCTCTCCCCCCCCCCCCCCCCCCCCCCCCCCCCCCCCCTCCGTCACGCGGCATCTCTCCGACGAGATGATGACAATTATCGTTAGTTTATGTCGCATGGTCCTGAACGTCGCGATCTGTAGTATCTAACCAATCGACGGTGTGAAACCCCCGGATGCAGCTGTGTTCTCAGCCTGTGAATCCCCCGAGATAAGAGCTGACTGCCGTGCTAATGTGTGTGGAAAAAAAGAGGTGTGTTTTTATTCACAGAAATATATCAACCGGACGTCATTCGACGGTATCATGTCAATGTTTTCTTGTAGGATTCGAAATGTAAGCTCAATATGTGATGCATTTATGATGTGATCAGATTTCAGTGTACAAATCCTTCCCCCCCCCCCTCCCCTACCGTCTCCCCAGGAGCCCCTTCACACCCCTTAACCCACTCCGAGCCCGGCGGTTTAGGCCCAGCGCTCTTAGGTGTAAGATGTTTAACGGCAATATGGAGACCCTCATTCAGGTATTGCCCCTCCCTCCCGCCCCCCTCCCGCCCCCCCCTGTCCCATCTTCCTTCCCTGGGAATGTTTTCGGAGCTGAGCCTCTTTCCTGGGCAATCTGGGGATCCTTGTTCTTATCCAACATGAGAGCACGCACAAACGCACACCCACACACACACAAACACACACACACACCTCTTCCCTTCTTACCCCAGGTCACATCTTTATTTATTTTGAATTGTTCCTCCGGTGGAACCGTCTGTTGTCTCAGTCTGGGGTCTTTCAGAGAACATACACACTGTTCTCTTTTTCTTCTCTTGGAAGCAAATAAAACAAACAAAAACAGCCCCTCCCCCTCCCCCCCCCTCCCCTCGCCTCCAGAACAGTGCATCCAAGCTGGGCGTTTGGTCTGCTTTCAACCCTCTCCCTTCACGCTGTCTCAGCCTCCAGTCATCAGCCTGCGTCTGGCTGAGCAAACAAACGAGAGCAGCACACAAGCACTGTGAAGTGGGATCAAACGGAGAGAGAGAGAGAGAGAGAGAGAGAGAGAGAGAGAGAGAGAGAGAGAGAGAGAGAGAGAGAGAGACGTGTGGATGAGGCTGGAAGCTACTCACAGAGATCAATAACATGAGGCTCTCTCTGTGGGGTCCAACAGTCACAGGCCTTTGGTTGTGGGGGGCTGGAACGGTCCCCACCTCTCCACCCCACCTGCCCCTGTCTGTGCTGCTGCCTCGACTGCCTGGTGGTTTGGGGCTGTTCTCTCTCTACTACCGGGGCTTGTCTTTATTTTCGTCTAACCTGTTTTGGTTCTTGCCTCTCTTCCTGTTTGTCTCCCTATCCCCCTGTCTGTCTCTCCTCTCTGTCTGTGACACCGCCCCAGGGGGAGAAGGAATGTTCGAGCCAGGAGCCAGGTACTCTCTCTCTCTCTCTCTGATTGGTTAAGCAGTAGGGTGGGGGCGTGCTGGGAATAGCATTCTTTACTTGTACGTCTGTCTGGCTCCTTTCAGTGCTCTGTCTGGACTCTGTCTGGGCTTTATTCGGCCACAGACGTGCATTAACCACATTCAGACGTGCATTAACCGT
Organism: Gadus chalcogrammus; assembly: GCF_026213295.1. Lineage (NCBI taxonomy): Eukaryota > Metazoa > Chordata > Actinopteri > Gadiformes > Gadidae > Gadus > Gadus chalcogrammus. The sequence goes on from NC_079424.1 coordinate 7,469,446, forward strand.
ATTGATGTGCCTTATTTTGTGCACACATTTATCAAATTAGTATTCACTTCATTGATATTTCGCTACAATATGTATTGTTAACGGTTCATCAATCGGTGGATAAAGTGGTCTGCCGGCGTTGAATATGTCTCCGTGGATCATGTGTCACACACATTTAACTCATGTCACAGTGTCGTTGTTTTGGCACCCTTTGATCAACTGAGGCGATACAGCTTCTGACGGTCGCTCTTGTCTCCCGGTGTTCAGGAGACAGGGCAGGCCATACCTGCGGTGGTGGAGAGCTGCGTGAGATACATCAACCTGTACGGTAGGCTACTGCTGAGGTCCCGTCCCGCACACTGACTCCGTTCATCTGCTGTCTCTTGTCTCCTCTTGCTGTTCTCGCTGTTGTTCGCGCAGTTTGGTGCATTCCCCTTTGATGTGTGTGTGTGTGTGTGTGTGTGTGTGTGTGTGTATGTATGTGCGTGCATGTAATGATGGTGTGTGTGTGTGTGTCTGTATGTGCGCATATATGTGTGGATGTAGTTTGTGCTTGTGCATGCATGGGCGGACGTTGCGTATGTGCACATACGTGAATGCGGTATGTGCGTGCATGTGTGGATGTAGAACGTGCGTGTGCATGTGTGGATGTAGAATGTGCGTGTGCATGTGTGGATGTAGAATATGCGTGTGCATGTGTGGATGTAGTATGTGCTTGTGCATGTGTGGATGTAGTATGTGTGTGTGCAAGCCTGTGCGGACGTAGTGTGGGTGTACATGTATGTAGTATGTTGGTGTGTACAGGGCGGGCGTGAATGTAGCGTGTGTGTGTGCACATGTGCATGCAGTATGTGCGTGGCATGTGCGGATGTATAATGTGCGTGCATGTGAAGATATGGCGTGCGTCAGCCCCTGTGCGCGTGTGTCTCTCTCTCCATGTTTCATGCCCTGCCTCTCCTCTGCAGGTCTGCAGCAGCAGGGAATCTTCCGTGTTCCAGGATCCCACGTCGAAGTCAATGACATTAAAAATTCATTTGAGCGAGGTCAGTCCCTGAACACCGGGCCCATCTCCCCTTGATCTCCTCTAAACTAGATTGTGTCCACAACAGCACCAGCCACGCTCCCTCCTGGAGAAATAAACAGCCGTCACATGACCGCCGTAATGGACCCCAATGTGATTTACGCTAAATGTGCAGCTCGTCGTATCGTACTCTCCGATTAATAGTGAGCCTTTGAATCGCAAACACAAAGTTTCTGTTCTCTGTTTAAAGTTGTTAATTTTTTGGTGACATTTAGTTATTGACAACACGTGTCACCTCTATTCTAATTGGGTCCCGAGAGCCACGCCCCCCTCCTATCTTCCTCCTGCAGATGCTGCTAAGCTCCCCAAAGCTCCACAATAGGATCCAAACTGTTGTCCTCACATTAAATGGCCAACATATTACTGTGGCGCTACTGTGGTTACCGCAGAAACAGCATTGGAGCCGTGCAAATCAGCAAACGCTTCTCATTCGACCTCTCTCTTTTGATGCTGACTGATGAAAATAGAAGCATGTAAAAAGATTAGAACAGTCTTGTGACACGTGGGCCAAGATTCAAGTTTTTAGCAATTCAGCTGTTTTGCACTCGGCGTGTAGATCACCGGCTCCTTCAAAGGCCTGAACACCGCAGCACTGTAGGTGCAGGTGCAGGTGTAGGTCTAGGTGTAGGTCTAGGTGTAGGTCTAGGTGTAGGTGTAAGTTGGCAGCCCTGTGTACCACTGACCTTGTGGGGCGGTTTCAGGAGAGGACCCCCTGGTGGACGATCAGAGCGACCACGACATCAACTCAGTGGCCGGGGTCCTGAAGCTGTACTTCAGGGGTCTCGAGAACCCCCTGTTCCCCAAGGAGCTGTTCCTCGAATTCATCTCCACAACCAGTGAGTGAAGCCGAACACAACGCTGTTATCTGATCCGCACAGCTGGGATCATTCCCTCCTTTTCTACCTCGACTGTATTCAGGCATTTATTTTCAGTAATTCTATACTTTATCCAAAGTTACCCAGATTTTTAAGATGCATTGAGTTCTCTCTCTCTCTCTCTCTTTCTCTCCCTCTCTCTCTCTCTCTCTCTCTCTCTCTCTCTCTCTCTCTCTCTCTCTCTCTCTCTCTCTCTCTCTCTCTCTCTCTCTCTCTCTCTCTCTCTCTCTCTCTCTCTCTCTCTCTCTCTCTGTCATTCCCTATGTCTCTCTCTCGTTCAGAGCTGGAGTCGGGTGCGGAGCGGGCGCGCCACCTCCAGAAGCTGGTGGTGACCCTCTCGCGTCCCGCCATCATCGTGATGAGATACCTGTTTGCGTTCCTGAACCAGTAAGCGCTCTCTCTCCTCCACCGTCGCCCTGAAACCCCCTCCCCAGAATCCCTCTCGCGGTGGAACAGTACCACCTCACCGAGCCGCCCTCGGCGCCAGCGCTAAGCCACCAGGGGCCTTGATCTACAGTGATTTGAGAACAGCTAGGCGTTGCTAGGGGCGTTGTCAGGCACGACGCGAAGCCAACTACACCCCGGTCTCAAGTGGCTCGTTGCCTATTATAAAACGGTGGCTATAGACGACCCAGTGAGGCCGTAAACAAGACAACATAAATTGTGATCCTGTATTTAAAACAATTTTCTTCCAGCAAGCGATATAGTTCCTCAAGACTGCAAAAAGAATGGTTGCTAAGCAACACAGGCCAGCATACTTTTGTGGTGCCGCATTTATCCTCAAAATCTGTTGTTATGTGGTCACAGGTGTGGTCACTATTTATTGCACTTATGCTGTACTTTAATGAGCAAACCAGAATTAGGGAATGGAACTATCCATTTATTACGTGTGGCTGGTAGCTCTTTACACTAAGGGTGTACAAATGAATCGTTAAAACCATGTTGTTCACTTATGGTGTTCTTGTAAGCCCTAACTCTAGCCCTAACCCCTTTGCTGATTATATTTCTGCTATTAATGATGCTTGTTACTGCATTAATAGAATAGAATAGAATAATGTAATGTAATTCTCTTTATTGTCATTGCACATAGTACAGCGAAATTGAAATGTCATCAAGACGGTGCGATTCACAACCACAAAATATATAATCACTCATTAACTCAAGAAGGTTCATGGCTTCTTTTACCCTGAAATAAAGTCTCATGCTTCCCCCCCCCCCCCCCCCCCCCCCCGCCCCCAGCCTGTCCCAATACAGCGACGAGAACATGATGGACCCCTACAACATCGCCACCTGCTTCGGGCCCACCCTGATGCCCATCCCCGACGACCAGGACCCCGTGGGCTGCCAGGCGCACGTCAACGAGGTCATCAAGACCATCCTCATCCACCACGAGGCCATCTTCCCCGGGCACCAGGAGCTGGAGGGGCCCGTCTACGAGAAGTGCATGGCCGAGGTGGAGGAGTACTGGTGAGTTAGCCTGGGTATACCCATGCTGCCTTGCGCGTGATTTCATTTCGCCCTGCTAGGCAGCATGGGTTCCATGGATCCATGGAACAAATCACAGAACGGGGAGGGACGGCAAGACGATGACGACGTCTATTCGACACACACATCGTCTTCTTCCTCATCGAATTTCTGTCACTCTACATACGTCATCTGGTATAATTGATACGATTGGCTATGAGCTACGTACTGACTCATATGAGAGACATTCGTAGCGCCCAATAAACGGCTCCGGGCAATCGTAAACCACGCCTCAAATACGAGAAAATGAATGTGTGGTTCCCAGACCTCATCTCAATGTGGATTGAGATGAGGTCTGGCATAAGCCGGCTACTGGTGAAAGGCTGTGGTCCTGGGGGGTTGAGGAGGACTAGTGAGAGGCTGTGGTCCTGGGGGCTGGAGGAGGAATGGTGAAATCGAAAAAAATCCAATCCCGATTATTTTTCGAGTTTGAAAACGCGATGCATTTATTCAGCATTTCTCTCAGAAAACATTAAAATAGGAAATTATGTTGAAATATGTATCCAACTGTTATGCAATTTCTATAAACCATTTAATGAATAAAATAAATATAATATATATATCATATATATATATTAGTTTGGTGATCGTATGACACAGAAATTCAAAATCGCGTGAGTGAGTGTCAATGGTCATGGGTGAGTGATGCGGCATGACCACTGTCTAGTCAGGATCCCGCCACTCTATAGTCTATTTAGTAGAGGCTTTTAGCCGCAGTATCCTGCTCATTAGTGACCAGACCTATTTGGGCCTGTCTCACTGATGATGTGAACAGCCAAAGGCCCCCGGATCTGGATCAATAAGGTGCTCACTTATCTTATCGGATCTTATGTCTTTAAGGAGCAGGTATGGGTTAGGGCATCTCGATCAGGGATGACCCTAGGTAGACTGTGTGACATTTGGGCTCAGAATCTCTATCTCTTCTCTCTCTCTCTCTCTCTCTCTCTCTCTCTCTCTCTCTCTGTCTGTCTCTCTCTCTCTCTCTCTCTCTCTCTCTCTCTCTCTCTCTCTCTCTCTCTCTCTCTCTCTCTCTCTCTCTCTCTCTCTCTCTCTCTCTCTCTCTCTCTCTCTCTCTCTCTCTCTCTCTCTCTCTAAACGCTTCTTCCTCACCCATTTCCTGTGTGTCTTGTGTGTGTTTCAGCGAGAGCCCTCACAGTGAGCCCGGGGCGCTGGACGAGGTAGACAACGGCACCGGGCCCAACAGCAGTGATGAAGGTGAGGGGGGGGATCCTCGCGGGTCTGGCAAAAGGGGTGAATGGGAAGCAACGCTGACTGTTGGAAAAAGATTCAGGCTCACCCTCTGAACAAGCGTTAAGTTGAGGTTTAATTAAACAAGAGTTACTAGACACTGAAGATGACAAACCCATAGGTCTGCAAATTACGAAGGGGAAGATACACCGGTTATAAAGGAATAGGGGGTAGGCAGGCAGACAATATGTATTGTTTGTCCATATAAGGGCGTCACGGAAGAAGATAGCCCGCTGCTGGGTGCCTCGTTGAGTCTTGCTGTCTTAGGTCAACATAAACATGGCCAGAGGCTTCACCTGCTGCAACAGATCCTCCCTAGCTAGGACATTGGTATGAGGGGTGAACTAGGATCCTGTAGCAGAACCTTTAGTCAGTTATCGCGAGTTAATTGGTATGCAAATACTAATATCAGTGTTGTGTACGTCCCAACTGACGTGTAGAACAGAAATTGCAAATTTACTGAGGACGATTTAAGTCCTATCATCTCTTCCCCACTGAACTGAGCTCCAATATGGGTAACAATTTACAATGAGGGTACACTAATTGAACCCTTCATTTCCATTAGTTAACGCAGTAATAAGCATTACCGTGTAGCTTTACATCGGTGCCAGGGGTAGAGTGTGAGCCTGTGTTTTCGTCCTCGCAGAGCTGGAGCAGAGCGAGGCCATCGCCAAGTTCGACTACGTGGGCCGCAGTCCCCGCGAGCTGTCCTTCAAGAAGGGCGCGTCCCTCCTGCTGTACCACCGGGCCTCCCAGGACTGGTGGGAAGGCCGGCACAACGGCGTGGACGGCCTGATACCTCACCAGTACATCGTGGTGCAGGACCTGTAGGCGCCACTCTCCTCCTTCTAAGCCCACAGCTTGGGTTCATTCATCGTGTTGTCCGATGTCTGACTGGATAGGATGATGGAGAAAATGTGTTTTGTGTAGCGGGTGCTGTTGAGTTTATGAATGAACAGGTTCAGTTACTACGACTCTACTACTAATAATTGTATCATACTACTTCTTTGGTGATTATTACTTTTTAAAGATGAAAACAATGCCAGTTAGATCAGCGGTTACCTATGCACAGATCTCATGTAGATTAAATTACAAATTTCTCCTACGGGGGATTGATAAAGTTGTATCTTATTTTATCTTATTTTATTAGGATTAAAAAATAATCTTTTGATAGTGAGATAACTGTCAAGAATAACAGAATGGTCTTTAACATCTTAAAGACTAAATGCATATATGTTATAATATATGTTCGAACCAAATCGAGGTGGAAGAAACAAAGCTGCTCGGTGTCACATTGGACAGTCATCTGTCATGGTCTACTCACATAAACAACATAACCAAGAAAATAGGGAGGGGGTCGACTATCGATAATCAGGAGATGTGCAGGGTTCTTAACATCAACCTCTGTGGTCCAGGTTATCCAGCCACTGGTTCTGTCCCATCTTGACTATTGTCCAGCTGTGTGGTCGGAAAAAAAAGGACTTGAGAAAACTACAGCTAGTCCAAAATAGAGCGGAGCCTGGCACTTGAGTGTGGAAATGGGTCTAATATTTCACATATGCATAAATGCCTATCTTGGCTTATGGTAGAACAAAGACTGCTAGCTGGTCTGACTTTATTTTTTAGGAGCATTTGTGTTAGCAACAAACCTTATTGTTTGTTACAAATTAATTCATTACACCAGTAAGACATAACTAGTCTACCAGGCATGTGGTAATGGTACGTTTTACAGTGCCCATGCCTAAATCTAATGAAATGAAAAAAACTGTTATGTACAGAGCTATGTCAATATGGAACTCTTTACCTCACATAATCATAGACGTTAAGGTTAGAATACACTTTAAAAAACAGCTCAAAATCCGTTTTAATAATTTACAAGTTGGTTTATTTAGACTTGTCAATATTGGTCATTGTGTGCAGATTATGTAATGTTATTGGAGTGGTGCTGTGAAACATCATACTTGCTACTTCACATGCAATTTTACCTATGTATGATGTCTTTCTTTACCCTCTCTATGATGTAATATTTGTACATTGTTTTTGTTTTTTAATTTTTTCTGTTATCTGTTCCCTTATCTTCTTTATCCTGTTTTCGTGTATTGTTGATTTATTATATGTTTGTCTTGTTAAAAGTGGACCCCAGGAAGAGTAGCTGTTGCCAAGTGTAATGGCTAATGGGGATTCTAATAAACTAAACCAAACTGTTAGGGGGACCAGACAAGTCTTAAATGAAGGTTGTTAAGGAGCCTATTAATGATTCATTAGATGAGTGATCCTGAAGCTAAGGTTAGACCTGGGTTTCATTTGGTACCCTCCTAGTTCTTCATAGGTGTGTGTGTGTGTGTGTGTGTGTGTGTGTGTGTGTGTGTGTGTGTGTGTGTGTGTGTGTGTGTGTGTGTGTGTGTGTCTGCAGGGACGACGCCTTCTCAGACAGCGCCACGCACCGATCCGACGGCGAGCCCGGCGGCGCTCATCACCATGACGACCTGAGACCTGCACCCAGGGGCGACCACACGCCCGAGCATCGCTACGAAGCCGCGCAGGGAAGGTACGGACCCACGGACCTATGTACTGAGACAGTCCGATTCAAAATCCACCAAAAAAAAACACAACAATTGAACGTTTTTCAACTCCTCCCTGCGTCCCCTCCCCCCCTTAGGGTGAGGGTGCGCTCAGACGGGGGCGCGGCCGCCACCCCTCGCCACCGGGGCGGGTCCGAGCACCACCACACCCCCCCGCGGGCCTTGGACCCCCACCCCCCCCGGGTGCTCCCGCGCCCCTGCAGCCCCCTGAAGATGGGGGTCCCACGGGGCCTCACGGAGAGCCCCGAGAAGCGCCGGCTGGCCACCTTCGGGGGCGCCGGGGGCCCGGGCCACCCCGACCGCAAGGCGCTCTACGACAGCCACTCCCAGCGGTCCTCTCAGAGGTCCTCGCCGAGCGCCACGCGCCACGGCAGCCTGGGGGACCACAAGGCGCTGGAGGCGGAGGCACTGGCCGAGGTGAGGGTGTCACGTGACGCCGTACGTCCTGCGTCATGTGACGTGTTCTGCGACATGTGACCGTGAATGTTCTGCCTCATGTGTGTGTGTTCTGCTTCATGTGAAGGCTAGCGAGGTTGTCGTTAAAGAGCGGAGTGTGTCCAGGGTGATGTTTCCACCACGTGGAGCCAGCGCCGACTCAAAGTGGAGTCGTTAGGGTTAGATTACGCAACGGGCCAAAGAGTTTCTTCTGCTTTTTTACTTTTCCATTCGGAAATAAACGCTGAGCACGAGCGTTTGGGCGGTTTGAGAGCAGGGCTCACCGCAAAGAAATAACCAAACGTTTTCTACTGACGTTGAATAGATTGTTATGCTACTTCACTTAATCTTTTGTAATTGTTGAAAGTTGCTGAATTTGGTGGATTAATAATGCATAGCAAGGAATTGCAATATCAGGTCATCAACATATTGACATTATTTAGTGCAATGTTTCGTTATCGTTATGTTATATTATTAGAGTGACAAGTTACTCTCTCACCAAAGAAGCAGGTTTACAGTATTGTACAGTACTGTATTGTACAATACTGTTTTGTAAAGTACTGTATTGTACAGTACTGTATTGTACAGTACTGTTTTGTTAAGTACTGTATTGTACAGTACTGTATTGTACAGATCTGTATTGTACAGTACTGTACTGTACAGCGGTTGACCCTTGACTCCTTTTCTAAACATCTCCCTCCTCCCCCAGGACATCGAGAAGACCATGAACACGGCTCTCCACGAGCTGCGGGAGCTGGAGCGCCAGAACGTGGCCAAGCACGCTCCGGACGTGGTGCTGGACACCCTGGAGCCCATGAAGCACCCGCGGGGGCCCGAGGCCCCAAGCAGCCCCCTGCACACCATGGTGATCCGGGACCCCGACGCGGTCCAGCGCCGCAGCAGCAGCAGCAGCTCCTCCTCCGAGACCACCATGAGCACCTTCAAACCTGCGCTGTCGGCACGGCGACCCAGCGCGCCCCTGAGGCCCCCCCCGGTGCGACCGGTGCGGCCGGCCCCCGTGCTGGTCCCGGGGCCCCACCGCTCCAGCAGCTCCAGCTCCTCCGGCCTGGGGAGTCCGGGCATCGCCTCGTCGGATCGGGTGTTCCCCAAGGCGCCGTCCCCGTCCCCCTCCACCTCTTCGTCCTCGTCGGACAAGCAGAGGGAGTGAGGCGTGTGTCTCTAGGGGCCGGGGTTCTAGGGGCGGTCCAGGGGCCCCCCCATGTACGCTGTGGAGCCGAGGTTGTGAGGAGAACCACACCCTTCCCCTCTGTTCCCTCTCCCTGTGATCACCAGCCAACACGATGTGTAACACCTCGCTGGTGCCCGGGAACACACACACACACACACACACACACACACACACACACACACACACACACACACACACACACACACTGGTACAAATGGGTACTCATTTAGTGTTGTCGATGGGGATGGACTATAGGAGGACGCCAAGTAAGTGGACTATCAGTGACTTTTAAGCACAAAGGATGAGAATATGATCATTTAGACATTTTCAAAACTACCTTGGGCCATGCTGGATGGAAACAGGACTATCTGGAAAAGTACTTTATTATTATTACTGTGTTACCTTCAGCCGGCCAAAACATCTCATTTAAACATAGTAGTCGTACCTCGCGGCGGCGTGCGCAGACACGCTAGGCCCGGGCATCTCAGCACTATCTTAATCCACCTATCTTACCATCTTTAGATAATATATATTACCTCAAGAAACATTTAGCACTTGCTCTTATCATTAAAAAAAAAAAGACTAATGCACATATAAACTATAGGCAATCGTGCAGCGTTGGTAAATTCTGTGTTTTCTGCATTTTGATCAAGTTGTACTCTTAAAGATTTATAGCACATCAGAGATTCAGTGGAACCTGGCTAGGTAGAGCCCAGTCAGGCTGGGGGCCGTTCATGTGGGGACTGTTTACTATTGCTGTTGTGTCATATAGCCTAAGGATAATCCTCTTCTTTCAAGTGTAGTAGGCACGTTTAACTGGAAAGAAGCGTACTGTTAAAGGTTACTTATATTGTACAAATAACACTGTGCCATAGGAACAGGATATATTATGGTCTATAGCGTGTGTAGCGCGTTTGGTACTCCTCGCACAAACATTAACAAAACAAGAATAAATGCAAAAAATCTGCAGTGTGTTTTTCTCTCTCCTTCTGTATTGCCTATTTATCTTGAATAAACAATTAGCATATTGATTGAACACCAAGAAACAAAGACCCTTATAAAAAGGGAACACCGTTAAATACAATTTACCTCAACATTAAAAAATGCATGAAACCACCCACGTACATTTTAATAGGGGCTCGGTGGTGTGGAGTTTGTGTTACAATGACTCGCATGAGAATAGTAATGAAAGCATTCAGAATCTGTTCCATACTGCCTCCTAGTGGACCGATACTTACTCAACAAGCACTGCGAATGACCTTCTAGGGCCCCCTAGTGGCCATAATACTACAACGCGTTGTTGATGTGTCTAGTTGGTACAATACAGGTCGATTTTTTTATTAATTCGTTACGATAATTGTAGAAAAAATGTAAAATGTGGGAAAACCTAAACAAATCCGGTCATCTGGAAGACAATGGTCCAAGATCAATTCTTAACCTTGGTAACTGCTATTTCATGAACAGAAAAGTTGCAAAAATATAGCAACAGGTGAATTAAAGCCTTGCTACATTAACTCCACAGAAATAAGAGTGTTTTTGAACTGAGTGGGGATGGATGTCTGAGGCCTGTCTGAGCCTTGCTACCGGACAGCCCATTCAGGTTTAATCCATTTAGGTGTGCTCATTGCGATGAAAGCGAGAATAAAATTAGATTAGGGCCTTCGCCTGGGGCCCTTCCAGCAGCCAGCGAAGGCCAGGACTCTGGCTCTGATTTCCTGGGGTTCAAAAGACCTTTGCATTAAAAGGCTCTCACGATTACTGGGGACTCAACAGCTGAGCCCGGGGCCCGACTTGATGGTTTATAGCCCCTAAGTGCATCAGTCTACAGATGACCATTCATAATTACTTTGTTGTCTTTTCCATTGGACATGTCTGTCATTCTGTACGATCATAATTTAATAAAGACCAACATCTACTTATGAGCATATTGGTAGAACATGAGTTGCTGTCTCATTATGTTTTTATGAATTTCCTAGAGGTTTGCTCTTTCCAAGAAAGGTTATGTATGCCCTCTTCTCGTTTCTATCGCCATGGATACTGGTGATAGCAAAAACAAACCCATTAACCCACAAGCACGTGGATAAGATGGCTGGACCGTTAAGGCTTCTTCCTACGAAATTAAGGCTGCGTCCCATTTCTACCCCTTACCCCTCCCCCTTACCCCTCCCCCTTGGTTTGAAGGGGTACTAAATGAGGCAGTTCGTCTGGCTGGTGTTTTGTGATTTTGTTTGGCTGGCTCCATGTGAACTTTGGGGAACAATGCTAACCGTCTCTCTCTCTCTCTCTCTCTCTCTCTCTCTCTCTCTCTCTCTCTCTCTCTCTCTCTCTCTCTCTCTCTCTCTCTCTCACACTATTAAGAGAGAATACGGACTACAATTATATGTTGTAAGGAGTTATAGTTGACTAGAGTTAAAAATAATAATACCGTTTCGGCTAAGAGTGGTCCACTGTCCTGAGTCTCCACTTTCCTGAGATGGTCCAGAGACTCCATTGTCCAGAGACTGTCCAGAGACTGTCCAGAGACTGTCTAGAGACTCCGCTGTCCAGAGACTCCACTGTCCAGAGACTCCACTGTCCAGAGACTGTCCAGAGACTGTCCGGAGACTCCACTGTCCAGAGACTGTCCAGAGACTGTCCAGATACTGTCCGGAGACTCCACTGTCCAGAGACTGTCCAGAGACTGTCCGGAGACTCCACTGTCCAGAGACTGTCCAGAGACTGTCCGGAGACTCCACTGTCCAGAGACTCCGCCGTTCAGAGACTCCACTGCCCAGAGACTGTCCAGAGACTCCGTTGTCCAGAGACTGTCCAGAGACTCTCCAGAGACTCCACTGTCCAGAGACTCCGCTGTCCAGAGGCTCCACTGTCCTGTCCTGATACTCCACTGTCTCCTGTTCCTTTTTTTATCAATAATTTCAAACAGGAACACAACTATATATCATATTTTAATAGTGATTAGCATTTTCTACTTCTGTAGATAAGACAGACGTTTATATTCAGTTTATGTTTATATCATTTTTAGCAATGTTACAAAATGCTAGGAAACATTATAGACGTTAGATTTAGTGGCCCTCCACATTCTTTTGTACTAAGTGCAAAATTGGACTCTTATCTTATCTTGTCCGGGCGAGAAGCTGGGTTCCTATCGGGTCAAACATGAATGCCGACATATTTCTCCCTTAATGGAATCATGCCACTTAGTGTACTGGAGGTTTTGGAAGGCACATCAGTCCGTCTCTCTGTCTGTCCCTGGACTCAGACAGACAGCCAGACAGATAGTTAGACAGACAAACGGACATGTCTGTCTGTCTGGCTGTCTGTCTCTCTGACTGTCTGTCGGTCTGTCTGTAACTGACCATCTTTCCATCTGATTGCTTCGCTCTCTGCCTGCCTGTAGCTTTGTCTGTTTTTCCTTTCTGCCTGTCGCGCTGTCAAACGTAGTTTGCAGAAGAAAAGGTTAAGGTAACAAGAAGGACATGAAAAACATAAATAATAAGAAATGGCATCATCGTGCTCCTCCTGACACCCCAGCGACCAGTGGAGCTGCCCCAGAGGGAGTGTGTGTCAGGAGACAGACAGGCAGAGGTAAACACACTGCAATAGCATTACGTGATGGTAGATGCTCCTAATGCGCCCAGAGCTCTGGACAGCAGCACCGTGGCATGCAGTACTCGTATCTGTATACTTACTCTCATGGCTGTCGAATCAAACGGGGCGCCTGTATGTATTGACGTATTGATGCATTGATGCATTGAGGTATTGATGTATTGCTGAATTGTTGTAATGATGTATTGATGAATAGTTTTTTCCAACAACCGTGGTTACGTCCAACCTCAATTCATGCAAATATATCATTATGGTATTAGAATCATGGCACAAATGTTGATGCATAATAAAGGTTTTTATTTAGTTGACCTCGACTAAACCACTAAACCGTAGCTCAACCCAAGTAAAAAAGAAACGTGGCCCGAAACATACAGAATAATTGTTGGATACTAAACCGAAGGCAAGACGAGGAGAACTCTCCACCTCCAAGACAAATGAAACTGAGGACACAGAAGGACGTGTTGGAGACTGGCAGTCATGTGCTTGTTTTCATTCCTTTAATGTAATAGAAAAAAGAAGAACATGGCTTGAAAAGCTTTAAGGCTCTGAAGAGGAGAAGAATTGGGATGAACTCTGTGGTCTTATTCTGAAGTGGTTTAATACTTAACCAGAGGCAGACAGATATGAGGGAACCAGCGATAGGATCTCCAGCAGAATGTTTACAACGTTGAAAAATGCCATCCATTAATGAAATGGCTTATGCAGTTGACACCATATGTTAAAATGGGTGTGTCTCTATGTGTGTGTGTGTGTGTGTGTGTGTGTGTGTGTGTGTGTGTGTGTGTGTGTGTGTGTGTGTGTGTGTGTGTGTGTGTGTGTGTGTGTGTGTGTGTGAAGCAAGAGTCGTTAGGACTGGCTGAAGAATTAATCAGGGCTTTGTATATAATCAGTTGGACACAGCAGGATGACTGTACCCACTACTACCTGCTCCCTGGTTTCCATCCATAGGATGTGTGTCCACACAATGACCCATCAAACTGCAGACGAGGGGGGGGGAGACTAAAATTCCCAGAAATCTTCTTCAACTTCGACAGAGAGAAGGTGAAAATGGCAATGTAGAGATAGATTCAAACAGGTTGGGGAGATAACATATTGAAGAGCATGTGCTATCGCTATACACCACGGCTCATAACAAAGAAGACGTTCTTGAACGTTCTTTACCTTCTTATTTAGAGGGAAAAGAAAAAACAGGCTGGAAAAAGAACAGTACATCTGGATTAACACATATCCGTCGGACACGCAGAAGGACATTTTCCACACGTCGAACAGTCCAAGGCCTTGACGAGAGTGAGATAAAGATCAAGTCTTTGGTGCTGCTGTGAATGTGCTGCTTTGCTCGGTACAGGAACAGGAAACCGGGGCCCTGCGAGGTCACGTGCAGGTCACGGACGAGCGATATTAGCTTGCATAATGTTATTAAGCTCACTGCATTAAACATGTCTCTTTATCCGTTCCTTTATCGGACATCAACGTGGTCGCAACGCATCGTTACACTCAATAACCGTATCATTCCAAGCCCCCCGGAGGGTCATCTAAAAACTTCATATTCTGTTGTAACAGTATGTTCGTTGCATCGGACTGCAGGCCTCACCGATGTTATGAATCCCCCCCCCCCACCCCCACCCCCACCCCCCCCCCCCCCCCCCCCTCTGTTCCACTGTGGGGGGGCCCCCCCAAATATGGACAGGGCCAACAGCGGCCCCCTGGGGTTTCGTATAGCTAGGGTTTCACAGATCCCGCGTGGGCGTCCCTCCACGCATTGCCGCCAGTCTGCCGGCACGCAGGCTGGCCTCCAGTCCTGATTTCACAGATATCGTCTTTTGCCCGGTGGCTGGGATGAGATGCAGATGTACAGCTTTCCCACATCTGACCGGGGGAGGATTATCCGGGCCCCTGTGTGACAGCCGAGTGGACGCCGAAGGGGCAGAGGTGGTGGAGGCTGGGTGGAGGTTTGGGTTTGGGGGGAGGTGGGGGGCCGTGTGTTTCTCTTTGGGCTGTTCCTACTCACAGGAAGTGGCCCGGCCGATGGACAGTGGCATTGGAGCCTGCGATTGACATACAGACACACGGACACACACACGGGCACACACACACACACACACACACACACACACACACACACACACACACACACACACACACAAATAGTATAACTTTGTCATATGCATGTTAGTCTTAATAGCCGATAAAGACATGCATTCATTTCTCAATGTTTTCATGTGCATTCTTACCAAGGCAACAACGGTAAACCAATCATCATGCAAAAACAATTCTGCTGCTGCAGCTGGTTATATAAACAGGACCTCTTCATTGTATCTAATCAAAACAATACAATCTATCTGACAGTGTTTCCAGATTTTTCCCCAAATTACATTTGGCTATTGGAACATGTATTGGAGACTATTTTGTGGAAAGATACAATCCCTTTTACATACCTCGATTAGTCCAGCAACAGTTTAAAATACATCAAACTTTTGATTGGTCCTGTTGAAATTATATAAATTAATTATATTTTCCAGTATAAAATGATTTATTCCGCTTGATTTGTCCAGATTAAATGATTGGTTTGGTTCAAAAGACTTGTACCAACTCAATTGGTCCAGTTTGATTCAACTCCACCTCTTCATTGGTCCAGATGAAACGATTGTTCTAGTTCAAATTGATTGGCCTCTCTTGATCGGTTCAGTTCAAATTACTCATACATAAATTTGCAATGAATACAAATGGATGGGTTCAAAGGACTTCAACCTCCTGATTGGTCCGGTTCAGAGGACTTCAACCTCCTGATTGGTCCGGTTCAGAGGACTTCTACCTCCTGATTGGTCCGGTTAAGAGGACTTCTACCTCTAGGTTGGTCTGGTTAAGAGGACTTCTACATCTTGATTGGTCCGGTTCAGAGGACTTCTACCTCTTGATTTGTCTAGTTAAGAGGACTTCTACCTCTTGATTGGTCTGGTTCAGAGGACTTCTACCTCTTGATTGGTCCGGTTCAGAGGACTTCTACCTCTTGATTGGTCCAGTTCAGAGGACTTCTACCTCTTGATTGGTCCGGTTCAGAGGACTTCCAATTCTTTATTGGTTCCGGTTCAGAGGATTTGGACCTCTTGATTGGTCCAGTTCAGATGACTTGTGAAGCCCAGCAAGAGGTTCCAGGGTTCAGTAAACAGCACTGGTGAAAAGGAATGTCTGATTCCATCCAACAAGGAAATGGCAAATGTAATGACCATCCACTTGGATCTAGGTCGACCTTCATCGGCCATAACAATACTAGAACTATAAACAGCGGTGACCCAGGTAAACAAGATTCCTCCTGCAAATATTTAGGCCGTGTAAATATTTACTTACCCAGCTAAACAGTGAGCATCGTGTGTGTGTTTTTCTGTCCATACATAGTATAATGTAAACGTCTTTGGTGGAAGACCACAGCTCCTAACACTGTCCAGAGCCCCGGAGCTCTTTGCTGCAGTCATGCAATGGAATATATATGATGAATATATGGTACGTGTTCACAATACATCAAACTCCAACCACTCCGAAGTCGGACTCAGGTCATTGTGTTCCGAGCTCCATTTTTCATTTAGGCCTACGGTTGAGAAAAACAAAACCGTTTATGTTTGGACTTTAAAATCCAGCTTCAGGTTGTGGACAAAAGGCAATTCGCTGACACTGTACGTTTGTACCTGAGTCAGTATTTTCATTCCATAAATACACGAGGGATATGAGCTCCTTTAATTGGTCTTAGCCCCTCGTCCAGGGCTATGACTGCATTGATCTCGTCCAGACGGATACTTTGTTCTCCTTGTGTCCATTGTCCAATGTTCGGCTCATATTGTCTTAGATTTACGTCTGTGATTGCAGGAACAATGCCTTAAGCTCTGTACAATATTTCACCGCTGTGTTTAGGATCGAATGCTCCAAATCACTTACTCCTCAGAACACATAATGCCACAATAAGACGCTTTCTTGAGAAACATTAAAGCACTTTTCTTTTTTTTGTCATTTGCTTTTTATTGAGTTTTCTTTTACAGAACATAAACAAAGTTGAATGTGTCGAGAATATGTCTGCGGGACAGCAAATCAAAAAATTTAATAAAATACAAAAAAAGTAAACATTAGGGAGAGGATCTATTTCTAATCCAAGGCACAAGTCAGAAAGTCAATTCTTACACTTATATACACACACACTATATGCACATAAGTATTTGGCCACTCTTGTACCTGCTTATTGATGTATATTGTATATTTACCGAAACCATACATACATATCACCCACAGATTGGTATCTTACATGTAACCATAAAACAAACCTGCTCTTTAACAGAAAAAAATAGATTGAACTGAGGGATACATTGTACATTAGTGCTATATAAAGTCGGCCCGTAAAGTTGACTCATAAGAAAGACAATTTGACTATTTTCCTCGAACATATCTGTCTGAGTTCTCAACTTAAATGTGATCCTTTCCATTGTAAATATAGTATAGACCAAGTCAATCCCCTCTTTAATGGTTGGTGTGTCTTTCTTAGGTCATTTCCTGGTGATAGCCTTGTTGCTTGCCACAAACAAAACACTCAACAGGTATTTATAGCAAAACACTTTTCAATGACAATGGATTGATGTATTTTGCCGCCCACTCCTAATGTGCACAATAGAGCCAATATATTGCTCCGGGCCCAGATAGTATATTGTTTATATTATTTTGTTTTTGCCATGTTTGAAATGGTGAAGATGAAGGGAAAGCCTCATTTTAGTTCACAGACTTTTTCCTTTTTGTGCTTCGCTGACTGCACACAGAGAAAAGGGAAAGTTGTTCCATTCCGAGACAAAAGAGGTATTCATCTGGGGGCGCTCTGGTGGTTTGCCGAGTAGAGTGCATACAGTCCTTATCACAGCGACCAGGGTGTGATTTCTGCCTGTGATCCTTTGCTGCATGTCATCCACCCTATCGCCCCTCCCTTCCTGTCTTACTCTCTATACAAAAAGGGTAAAAAAAAAAAAGAGTCATTCATCTCTGAAAGGATATATCCATACATCCAAGTTTTTCAAAACTTGGCAAAAAGCTAATCATAAACTCACAAACCGAGGCCTTGAAGAGAATAGCTGCAGTCTCCATTGTTTACGCATATGCCATTGATTTTAAGAAGATGGTTATGTATGGCGAATATTCATGAGTCCACTAGAGCAGGGCAGAACAGGCAATGATTTGATAATGTACAAAGCATTGAAATGGATTTTCCATGGTGAAACATCATATCGTGCAATCTAAATTATGATTGCATTCTAAAGAAGGGGAAATTTCTCCCCATCTTGTACAAGGTGCAGCACAGGGAATGTGTTGAAGATAATAGCCAGGTGTGCTTTTATCAGAACTCCCAAGAGAAAAAGTTTCTCCAAAGAAACTTTCTTTTTCTTTCACTTTGGGGTGGCGGTTCTGGGGTTATGCAGCTAAAATAAATCCTTTCAATATATTTTCTAAGGAATGAAGGGTCTCTGAAAGAATAGCCTTCCTACTTCGACTCTACCTCACAGCATTTATTCTCTTCATTAGACTATCACTCAAACAAGAACCATTTCTGTCTCATGCAGACACTGTGGGCTGGAATTAAATGGTTTGAAAGAGGAATTTTGACTTTGATGAATACTTCTTAGACTAAAAGGTTGCAAAGGGAAACATTTGAGTTAAAGTTGAAGACGTTTCCAACTACAGCTTACCATTCGGTCCAACATAGCTGTCTTTGTTATTGTTATTGCAGGGGAGCAGTTAATTATCGGAATACGTACGATGGCAGCAATGTCATTGTGTGATTGACTTAATGTGCAATTAATGTGCATCTTGGTATGCTAAATGGGGAGAATGTCAATACAACGTGTTTGGTTATAATGGGGCTGCTTAATATCGACCTCAAGAGGTTCACACCAGCAAAGCATTCATATCCTGCTCCTTATTATAATACAATTGTGTGTTTTATGACTTGCCTCCACTTCAATGGCATAAACCCCAGACATGGACACACACCGATATAAATATTTAGAGTCAATGTGTTCTAGGGAAAATTCAGATTTAGAACATAAGTGCAAACTTATCATGGCTGTTGTGCCTGCAAAGAGTCCACTTTGAAATATCTTGAGTGGCCCAGACCTCTTCAAACAAGAGATTGAATCTCTTATGTGGAAGTACTGTTTGTCTCAATAGTCTGTTATGTCTCATTCAAATGTTTATGGTAATTTATCTTAATCACATGAATCATTTCGTATTCATGTCGTGGCAGGTCCCCCATTGGTAACGAGCTAATTCACTTGAGTCATTACGACTGGAAAGCCACATGCAATTACCCTTCGTGTTCAATCTGTGTTTAATCTGTATTGAATAACTTTAATGGATGATGATTTGAATGAACATTAATGAATGTAGGTAATGTGAAAGAAGGGGAGAGCAGTTCCATGCTGCATGTTAATCTGTTAATATCCACCATAATAAGTGTGGCTACCCCTGCAGGCTTAGGCCTGTTAATATGTATCTTATCAAGAACACTCTGTGACTAATGCTAATTCTCTTCATTTAGATCCAACATCTGATCTACATACGAGTAAAAAAAAAAAAAAAAGAAAGATAGAAATCCAAACAAGATAACCTCCAGCCTTCTCCTCATATATAAATTCATGTAACCATCAACTCCTTAGCTTAATATGTGTAGATAAATGTCCAACTTGCGAATTCTACTGCAGTGCAATAGTAGTGTATGTGTATACCGGTGGATACTATATACATGGGGCATGCTACATGTAACCTGCTACTGGATAGCATACCTTTTTCGTCGACGCAACTCTTTAGTTGAATGCGATATTCATAATTCCCTTCTTGAAGTTAAAACCGGATTTATTTGGCGTTGGGCCGATGCTATCCACTGCTGAATATTTTAGAGTAAAGTTTATGATTTCCAAAAGAAGCAGATGTTAACTCTTGCTTAGGAGGCTGTGGTGTGATGGATGAGTTAGACGGCACTGCGAACACCTTCCATGCCTAAATTAGGCACAATGCTAAAATATTTAATACCTTCATCTTTAATTTAATCAATGGAGGGTTTCATCACACACAAGCACACGCTCACGCACAAACACAAATGCGCAGACACACACACAGATGCGTGCTTGCCACATCTGCATGTGCATGCACACACACACACACACACACACACACACCAAATCATCAACACTCAACAATGTGGTTGTATTTCTCCACAATGGTGCAACATGATATGTTTTTGATGCAGAAACAAAGAAGTGCTCTTTGCCTTGAATGGAGGTGTAGGGTGTCTGGGTGTGGGTGCAGGTTTATGGAGTGAGGAGTGACCATGGTGCCTGACCATATACATGAACAATATAATGGACACCATATGCAGCCAACCTGCTCACATAACACTTTATCACTCACTCCCTGCAAGGAAGACACTAAATCACAAATATCAAGTGCAAATCTTTCACCATTTGGAATGTTTGACAAATGTGAAATGCTCGCTATCTTTCCACTTCGATATCATGGTGATTATTTTTAGAATGTCTACTTAATAGAAAAGATGGTGCGTTTGCATCCAGGTGGTACTCAGAGGAGATTCAATTTTTTATTCATGTCAACGTATAATCAATAGTGCGTGTGTGTATGCGTGCCTGTGTGTGTACGCGTATGTGTGAGTGACAGAGCGAGAGACGGTTGTTCAAAAAGGCTTCCACCTAATCCCTTTATCACTTCGAGCTGTCACCACAGTGTGCAACTATCTGTCTTATTAGACAGCAGCCATATTGGAATCTGTTTTATCGGTGCATACATCATATACTGCAGCCAAAGCTCCATACTATTGCGGTGATTAGTTGTACGGCCTCTCTCGTTATATTTCTCTCTCTCTCTGCCTGTCTCTGTCTCATTTCCTGTCTGTCCGTCCGTCCGTCCGTCTGTCCGTCTGTCCGTCTGTCCGTCTGTCCGTCTGTCCGTCTGTCTGTCTGTCTGTCTGTCTCTCTGTCTCTCTGTCTCTCTGTCTGTCTGTCTCTGTCTCTGTCTCTGTTTCTGTCTCTGTCTCTGTCTCTGTCTCTGTCTCTGTCTCTGTCTCTCTCTCTCTCTCTCTCTCTCTCTCTCTCTCTCTCTCTCTCTCTCTCTCTCTCTCTCTCTCTCTCTCTCTCTCTCTTTCTCTTTCTCTTTCTCTTTCTCTTTCTCTTTCTCTTTCTCTTTCTCTCTCTTTCTCTCTCCCTCTTATTTTAAATAGTCTCTTAGTCTTAACCTCATAAAATGGAGATATAGCCCTCAGTGTGGCATGAGATATATAGCCCAGGTGTGTTGCTCCATCGCAAGTGAGCAGGTGCAGCTGGTTGTTACTAGCAACCTAGCTACCTGCTTCCCCTGCGTCCGTCAGTCCACAATATCTGTAGGATGTTTATAACCAGGATAACAATGCCTTATTTGCCAGGTAAGTGTGTGCCAACATAATTAAGCCAGATAATAAAAAGAAAGTCAGTACAAGAGACAGAAAACTGTACAGGATATCAAATCAAATCTACAGCCGGAAGCGGTTGTATCTTTTTCTGAAGTGGAAGTCTTGTAAGGCCATTGTTGCCCTTAGTACACCCTCCCCCTCGCTCTGCACCACCCACCCGACACAGCTTGAACGCAGCAAATGTTCAAAGCGACCACACAGCGCGCATCTTGACCCTGTTAAAAGCCTTGTTTTCCCCTTCTCCTATAGCAGCAATGCTTCCACATTATAACATCAAAGCATCGATAGAACCATCTTCAGAAACTCAGACTGGGTTACAAATGACAAAAGGTGTTATGGTGAATAGAGAACGCTTTGAGGAGAATGGAGATCTGCGTAAGCAGATTAAAAGATGCCCTAGTTTCATAACCTAGCCCGGTGACAAGACATCTTCTCAAAGGATCTAACCACTGCATAAATCGGATGGAAGATAGAATGGCGGACAAGATACAATGAGAGAGATTATGCGGATGATTCCTCGAAATCAACCAAAAATAGAAATTATTTCATCGTGATAGGACTTCATGATTATAGCTCTGAAATTGGAGTTTTAAAGAAGGCATGGTGGTGCTGCCTGCTTTTCCTTCCTTTAAAGGCATTTATCAAAATGCCAAGTATGTCTCAAGTTTCAGATAAGTTATGAAAACTTCTGAGGTATTGGCTCAGCTATTTCCCTCGGTATGAAAAGCTGCATCCCAAATCATGCAATTTATTACGGAAAAGTGCTTAGGTGCTCATTTCTGTACAGCTTCTAACGTCACTTAAGCCACAGGCCTGAACGGAATATCATTAATATTATCATTATAATAATTGAGATGTTTGAACTCAACTAACCTTTCTGCATGGAGGTACATTTCTGAAATTACAAGATGCTTGCACCATGCATCTCCTTTGTAGTTATTTTTTAATGAAGGATATGCTTTTCTTGTTTTGTCACTTATATTTGCAAGTTTCCAATAAATTAGATATGCTGCTGCTCACATCTATCTATAAAACATATTGCATACATTGAATGGCTATTGAATAAATGTTCAATGATCTGTTTAAAGAGTTACTTGTTAATTGCATGACTTTGTTCAGGATGTTGCATTGTGGGTAACCGTTGTAGAACCACGCAGGGGAGACACTGTAGAGGCCAAAAAATGAGTTTTCTTCTTCGGAAACTTAAACCCTACTTTTGAGCACAATCCTTGTGCTTGGTTTTTCACATTCAATTACATCAGACTATAAATTGAACCCGCAGGTTAAATCCCTGAGATGAAAATGGTGATTCCGAGATGAGGTCCAACGGGATTTAAAAGAGCTGAGCCCAGACGGGTCACAAACACAGAACTCATGGCAGTTGGGACATTTGTGGGAGTAATACTCCCCGGACCTCTGTCCTTGACAGAATAATCCCAATATGATTTCCTTTTAACTTTTTCTGGAAGTTTCCTGTCCTTTTCCCTACACCACCACTCTCCCTAGTGTAAACAGTGTTAAAACCAGCCTATTGGATTTGTTGCCCCCAGAATTTCACTGGTAACATTTTCCATAAATGTTGGTCTTTCCGACCAAAACGAGGCACCAGATCTTGTTCCATGAATACTGTTCCTAATTCCTATAATGAGTCATGGTGTTTGTTGACAGAAATCCTGATCAGTTTGACCCCGGAGCCTTTTCTTTTTTTTGTCATCAATGGCTGACTACTCAATTAATGTTGTGGTCCACTCAGAGGAATACACAAGGCCTGGAAGACCGCCCGTGGGCACAGGAAATAATACAATGCTGGCAAATCTTTCTAAGTTCCAGAAGTTGTGGTCATCTTGTTTGGTTGAATATATTTTTTTTCCATTGTTATTTTAAATTATTCCTGGGAATCAAGCATTAAGATTGAGTTATGGGAAGAAAACGGTTCTCGTTGTTGTTTGTTGATATCTGCCTTGTTCAATTAATCCAGTGATGTTTTTGCTGTAGATGGAGCCAACAAGCAAAGCCTGTAAAAACTTGACGGTAGAAGAAGGTTTTCCCTGTCACGGAAGGTGCTGTCCAGGTGACCATCGTTTAACTAATATAGCCTTTAGCTACTAATATAA
The DNA here is from genome assembly GCF_026213295.1 of Gadus chalcogrammus. Taxonomy (NCBI): domain Eukaryota; kingdom Metazoa; phylum Chordata; class Actinopteri; order Gadiformes; family Gadidae; genus Gadus; species Gadus chalcogrammus. The sequence continues at coordinate 7,492,561 of NC_079424.1, forward strand.
ACTGCACGAAGTAGGCAGGGTGAGTGAAAACAGAAGCGCGCCGAAGCACTTGTCTGCAAGCGCAAGAGACAAGCGCAAGGAATGGAACAGTGAGGGTCATGACATGAAAGTACTCCTGTTTCCAGATGCTTCCCATCTTATGTGGCTGAATACCCCCAAGCATATTCTCCCTATTTTAGAGTGAAAAAATAATTAGAAGACATAGAAACGTCCCTGTTCTTAATGCAACAGTAATATATCGCTGAACACAGGGACGTTCTGATTTATTGTCAACGCTGCTTTCCTCTCTTTGCCTTGATAAGAAGATCTAATGTATTTGATCGGGTTGTCATTCATGAATTCACTCACATTTTATCATATTTTAAACGGCTTCAGTAGAGATTTAATACTCAGTGCTGGTATCAACAGTTGCAGTGTAGAATATAACGACCTTCAATCTGGTATAAAGTACGGTAATAACTCAATTATGTGCCCTGAAACTTTTGTCAGCAATCTGTTGATTATTAGCACGTAGCTAATTCCAGATAACCCATTTTCCCAACCAGCGTGAACAATGTGTCAGCAGCGTCTAAACGTATCATTATCTATGGAAAATGTAAGTCTGGCTGTCAAAATTTCCCTCTAACAGATACCATTACCCGCACTGCATATTTTGCAAACCAAGCACAATTTCTTGGAATTGGACAATAGTTCAGAAGGGAGACAGCCAGGAACATAGTGGAGAGGTTTTATTTAACTTTTTTCTAATATTATTTCTCCCAACACTCCATTGCTACTTCTTTGTATTGCGAAGGGATTTAGAATATTGCAGGGGGGAACATTTGTTCTAATTCGGACTCTATAGTTTCTACAGCCAGAATTCACACCGCAGTTTCTGAAGAAGTTGCGGTGTGAATTCTGGCTGTAGAAATGCTGACATTTATCTATATTGCTTTAAATGAATTGTTACATTTTAGGGGTTGAATGGAGTTTAAACAGAAGTTTAAAATCGGAATGCTGTAAGCATAGAAATATAATCATACAAACCATTTTAATAATATCAAATAGTTGATAAAAGTTCAAGGGCTAAACAAACGACTTAAAAAAGGTAATCAAGGTTGAACCTAGTCCTAGGAGTATGAGGAAATATTAGTATGATAAGAAGTAGAGGCAGTACAAGCATGATAAGTAGTATAAGCTGTATTTGTATGGTAAGCACCAGTAGTAGAAATAGAATGATAAGTAGTAGTAGTATTCATAGTGGTATTAGTATGTACATATTGTTTGTTTGGAAAAGATGACTTTGAAAAGATTGTTTTTAAGTAGCATTATCATTTAGAAAAATAGCCTACCTCTTTGTGTACTTCTACCAGATGTAGAACTTGCAATGTATGAAGAACCTATCCTTAAACTATAGCCTTGTTCTGAACAACTGTAATGCAGGCTACAAGTAGGACATGGTAATGCTAGAAGTAGCAGAACACTAACACGTGTCCGTCCCTTCAAATAAGAATAAAAAGTGTTTAAAATCTCTATGTTAAGAAATGGGGAGAGTCTCTAATGGGACCCATCGCAGCATAAGCTGGGGTAGTTCCACATAAACGCCCGATGTATGGGGTGTTCAAATCCAATCTAACAGCCCTTGATCCCTCTCCAGTGGCTTCCCTTGGGTTTATGATTTTAACATACTTGACGAACTGCAACCCTTCACTGACTCCTTTGATCTCTGGTGGTGACCGTGTGTGCGTGTGTGTGTGTGTGTGTGCGTGTGTGTGTGTGTGTGTGTGTGTGTGTGTGTGTGTGTGTGTGTGTGTGTGTGTGTGTGTGTGTGTGTGTGTGTGTGTGTGTGTGTGTGTGTGTGTGTGTGTGTGTGTGTGTGTGTTTTATGTGTGTGCGTGTGTTTGTGTGGAAGTGTGTGAGTGGCAAAATGCTATGACAAAGAATGCATTCAGAATTTATTGGAAAAATTGTATCGCGTAAAATACATTTTATTTTATTCTAAACATGATACATCATGCAATATGGCTGTAATGTTTGCAGTCTGGTCTGGGCAACGTGCCCAAGACAATATGATGTCAAATTCATTCTTGATTCATCTTCTGCTTCAGACAGAGAGTCTCTGGTGGTGCTCCGTGCCATCTGGGTGGATGAGACCTCAGGTGCAATTACCCCAGGCAGAGGCTTGCATGCAAAGCCTATATTCAACAGCATGCTATTGTTTTTGCTACAGAGCGCGACAGAGAACAGAGAAGAGCCGAACAGAATAAAACAGCGAGGGGGCACTGCTCCGATGTGGCCCCTGGATGATCTGTATCTTCGCTTCTAAATTATGCGCACATGCCCACGCTTCCCCGTGGGCTCCCAGGGCCCGGTTCCTTCCTTCCCTTTCCCACACTGCCAATCTAGGCCCAGACCACAATGTAAAAACAAGACAGGATCCGCAGACCCTATGGCGGAACTCGCTGTTGGACTCATGTGCACTACTGTCGATGGAGTCAGTCAGGCCAACCCGCTGCCCTGCAGGGGGTTACAGAGTTTGACTCTGCAGTACAATTTATGAAACGGGCCACTGGTTTACAGAGCCCTTGTCTTTGGATCTCGTAAATTTTGGCGGCACTTGCCGCTGTATTTTATAGCGTTCTGGCACACAAACGTGTCTTGGACAGAATAATCCACAGATCATCTAAAAAACAAAACACGAAACCGTAACTTGGATCAAATTATGAACTTCAAGAGGGAATCCGTTTCGGGCAAGAGAAGGTCTTACATGAACATTGTTATGTGATCTATTTTGATATATATTACGCATAAATATGAAGAAAGAAGAATACCTGGAAAGAATAAATGGAAAGGTCTATGTCGTCGTAAATTTCCAAGGAATAATATTAGAGAGAGGGGAAAGCTAAATATATAGGATTGTTTTCGGCTAGCTGTGTTCACACAAACCCAGTGTTGGTCACGTTGATGTGACTGAGTCCTGCGCATGAACATTCACCCTGCTGCAGCACACATGCTTCAGGTTAAGCCCCACAGAGGGACGGCTGGCTTATCATGCACGGGCCACACATGGGCTTGTTATCCATTTCTACCTTGACCCGTGTGTGTGTGTGTGAGTGGATAAAGGGACAGACCACACACATGATGGGGACATACATTTATATATATGAAGACTCTGGTTCCCTATATCATTCTACATTTGAGGTAAAAGAGAAATCCCGAGATATCAACAAGATAGGACGAGTTGTTTACTTCCAAATTCATCCTTGTGAGTCCAGAAGGGGAGTACACTGGGGTAGCATTTGCTTTCTATTAACAGCTTCCATTAACTCGCAGTACCTGTAGTGTTACTCCACTTCATGTGAGGAGAATACTTTGAATAGTTGCATATTCAAAAAGGGTGCTAGTAACCACAGAACTCCATTGTAGCTTGTATACAAACACGGAGATAATTCAGCATTCATTTCTGCTGCTGTGATTATAAGCATACTTGCTGCTGCCATTATGTAATTATTATATGATTATATAATGTAATCATATAATTATATAATTGCCCCAACAGCACATCACAGGTAGCCTTACAATCACAGCGCCGTAAATGATCTGTGTGTTTGAAGACAAACTATGATCTTGTTGTCTTGTTGCCGGCAATTGTTTTGACAAACAGCTATACAGAATCTTTGGCAAGTAATTCATAGTGTATTACCCTCAAATGAACAGGAGCTAGGCTACCGTTACTTGGCAAGCTAATAGAAAGGAGCTAATGGAAAGCTAATGCCAGTCCAGAAAACTTCTTCTCTTTTGATTGAAGCAACCCGTCTGAATCTGGGCAAGGCAGAAAAAAAGATCTCGGCACATACCTTCAAGGTGAAGTGTGTGTGTGTATGTGTGTGTGTGTGTGTGTGTGTGTGTGTGTGTGTGTGTGTGTGTGTGTGTGTGTGTGTGTGTGTGTGTGTGTGTGTGTGTGTGTGTGTGTGTGCGTGTGTGTGCTTCTCCAACCGAAATAATTATCAGTTTAATCTTTGAAGGTTGACGTTATCCAGTTCAATGGCATGAATGTGGAACATAATTTTAGTTAGTAAAACAGAGTTTTGCTTTGAAAGGATTTACTGAAGTTGCTCAGCCATGAAATCCAATAAGTGCTCTTTAAGTAACAAAGTAAGGAAAGTGTGGTTATGTTACTTCCTCTTGATTATTGTGCAGCCAATGGTTTGTGAAATAATCGGAATGTTCAATAGCATGCTCTTAGCATGAATCAGTACAACATATGATATGAATGTAGCTTCATGGATGTACAATCCACCAACAGTTAATTGGTTGGGTCACAAAGCGTGTCCAGTATAAAACCCACATTTTTCCAGTGAAGTCGCTGTGAATACACAATAATGGACTCCATAGTGTTGCCAATAGTCAATTTGACTCTAATTTTAAAGTTTTGCGTGTAACTGAAAGTTGGCGTATCCTATTACATAACATTGTGTTATGGAACAGGATGTTGTGTTTACAAAATAATTAGTCATGGTAGAAGACTTGAAAACACAAGTCTGCTATTTTGGGTAATGCCTGGATCTATTCAGTTCCGTATATGGGGATTGCTTCAAGCGTTCGTGTTTCGTTAGAATGTGGGAGTGAGGGTGAAGAGCATAGCAATAGCCCTGTATGACACTATCCCATTGCACTTTTGAACGCTGTTGAAGTCTGCAGCATAAACCTATTTCCTAGATAATGGGAGCTTGTTTTCACAACTCTTCCAGCTCATAACTCACAAAGACTAAATTCCAACTCATAGCATCAAACACAACCAGTCACAACAACTCACACACACAGGTTATTGGCACTCAAAACCGAGGGAGGTATGTGTGTGAGACGTGCGTAGGTAAGTGTGTGTGTGTGTGTGTGTGTGTGTGTGTGTGTGTGTGTGTGTGTGTGTGTGTGTGTGTGTGTGTGTGTGCGTGCGTGCGTGCGTGCGTGCGTGCGTGCGTGCGTGCGTGCGTGCGTGCGTGCGTGCGTGCGTGCGTGCGTGCGTGCGTGCGACCGGCTGAATGGACGTGCTTGTCAAAAGGCTGGAAAGTCAGTGTCAAACTCCCTTGTGTTTTCCTGGTGGTCTGCCCTCATCACAGTCCATGTGTTCCCCATCAGCTACAGAGGTCCTATGAAGAACCCGCACAAAACAGCTCGCCTTCAACGGACACCCCCACCATAATAGTACACCCCCCCATAACTTCACCGTAGCAGTAGACATCTTCACCAAAACAGTTGAAATCTTCACCATGAAGGCAGACATCTTGACCATAAAAGTTGACACCCCAACCATAACAGTTGAAAACATCACCCAAACAGTAGACATCTTCACCATAACAGTGGACACCCCCAACATAAGATCACACATCCTCACCAAAACAGTAGACATCCGCATAATAACAGCACACATCCTCACCATAATAGTAGACATCCTCCCCAAAGCCAAATTATTAAATCTGAGCATCTTCCGATCATGTACCCACAACACATGGTATTGTCAGGAACAGTTCCGTGACTCTGCTTGGGACTAGATTTCCCAGGGGTACTGAGGGTGAATGGTGCTAAATGTGTACACATTGAAAGGATCAGCCTGCTTATTATCCGGGAGTCTTGAGCTCCTTAGCTTTATTTCAATTACTTCCTGAATGACTTAATCAGCTTAATTCATAAAGCATTCTATTTATAATGTTGTGGAACAAAATATCTGTAAAACAGTCATACAAGTGGAATCCCGAATCTCAGATGAATGACATTTTTACTAACAATTCAGACAATTTTGCCGTGTATTCGACCAAACCATAGTAAGTACATTTACTGATTTTCACTTAACTCTAAAACTATAGATACATTATGCAGACAATGAATTACAATATGCACCAGGCAATTTATATCCTTAAAAAATTGCCGGTACCACCATCAATAACAGAAGCCATACATGTGGAAAACCTGCAGAAATACCTGCTGAAGGACTACCATTAACCGGATGCCTGTTTAATAATGACCTCCTAGTCTTGCCACAGGAGCTGCTATTGGATGTGTGTTTTTATGGAAGCACAACATGAATCTAATGAACTGATATCTCATGTGAACAACTCATTAGAAGCCATTAGTATAGTTAGTGAGTGAGTGCATCCCAGTGGTGAAACAAATGTGCATCGACAGGCAAGCACTTCAGCCCTTCCAACAACGTATTGGTGTTCAGGAAGAGGAGAACAATGCAGGGAACAACAATGGTTGAGACATTCAGACAAAGACCATCCCCACAGACTAAATGATGGAGATCTTCGGATTGACCGGGGTGACACAGAAGAGTTGTGTCCCTAAGGGGCCAATCTGAGCTAGAACAACCTTATGTATTCCAAAGGGGTTAGTAGCATCAAAATATATGGTTTGTCCTTGCAATAATAGACTACAAAAGGACCAACCTTTTAACATCGGAAGGTTCAAGATGGCTTGGGGAAAGCAGCACACAACAGACCGCTCTCAGGAAGGCTGTTACCTAAACCAGCTGTTAAAGTCATCCATCACTTACAGTGACACTGACAAAGCACCTCTAGACCTCTAAGACAATGAGGGCATACCCCGGACCTCTGTAGGGGTATGCAAAAAACAATAATAATGTTTAACCTTGATTATATTAGTTTGGAGATCCTTTGAAATCCCAAAAATCGAAATCACAATCCAAATTTGATTAATTGCACGGCCCTAGCGCATACCCAACATTTGTGATCCAGACATGAAAAGTGCATGGCTCACATAAAATAGGCCAAGCTGAGAAGTTTGAGAGCTTCAACTGAGAAAGTCAAAGCTTTGCATTGATTTCCAGAAGGCCTGTTTAAAACAGCCATCAAGTAGCTAGCTGGTGACATTGAACAGGTTGATGGTGTAACAGCAATACCGTCTCTGGACTGTGGAAGAGAACATAAGAGCCCCGTTTCATACAATTCAGCGGAAGGCCGGATCCGGCTGGTTGACTCCAAGCCAAAAGGTTGTGGCTTCAACCCCCGATGTCTGCAGTATGTAGCCTAGGTACCACTGCAGTGTATGTCGTCTAGCCCCAGCTTGCTCATCAGAAATATTTTTTCACACTGTCTATATATTTGATTTAAAGCAGCATGTAAAATGAGAACCACTTCCAATATGATATGGTAGAAGCATGTGATAAAACAATAAAACGGCAATGCAACAATAAAAAACAAACTTCTGAAAATGTATTTCAAACTTCTGAAATAAATCTTGGCTTTCGTCGTTTGAGTGTTTTCTCTAGCCAGTGTTCCCGTGCAGGCTTTGTTGGGATTATGGGATAGTCTACATTTAGTTGTGGGGAGGGGTTGGGGGTGGGAAATGTGGACTGCGGCAACTCAAATTGGCATGAATGTGCAATAGTTGGAGCAAATGCGTCTGCAGAAAGCTTGAAGGCTGCAGGTGGTGATGTACACTTTTATCTTTTGAAGCGACTATATTTGAAAGGATTTTTTCGTCGGCTTCTTTGTTTTACGCAGGGTTATACGAACTTGACCGTATGTTATAAATTAAACTCACCCGTTTGCAACGTATTGTGTTTTAACCTTTAGTCGGTAGAGAAGTGGTTCCATTAAAGTGGGTACGAGGCATTGAGTGCCGGAGCCTAAACTGGTCATTTGGGTTTGTGATGTGACTGGACTTTGGCGTGCGCCGCAGTGGCGCTTTTACGCACGACCATGGATGACTTTCCACGGGAGCAGGGCATGTGTCTCATCAATATTTCGTGGAGCAACTCAAGCCGTAAAAACCTCACCGAATCGAGAAACAAAACATGGAATCCCTTAAAACGAAACGAAGAAGTGGCCAAAGTGGAAGTGACCGTTCTGTTCTTGGTGCTCCTCTTGGCTGTGGTGGGAAACCTGTGCGTGCTTCTGGGCATCCACACCAGCAAACACCGCGCGTCTCGGATGTATTACTTCATGAAGCATCTGAGCATCGCCGACCTGGTGGTCGCGTTCTTTCAGGTCCTGCCACAACTTATCTGGGACATCACCTTCCGCTTCTATGGTCCGGACGTCCTGTGCAGGTTGGTCAAATACCTGCAGGTGGTCGGCATGTTCGCGTCCACCTACATGCTGGTGGTCATGTCCGTAGACAGGTGTTTAGCCATATGCCAGCCGCTGCGCTCTTTGCGCACCGGGAGACACCGCTTCCACATCGTGACCTCGTGGACCCTCAGCCTGGCGTTCAGCACCCCTCAGATGTACATCTTCTCGCTGCGGGAGGTGGGAGAAGGGGTGCACGACTGTTGGGGGGACTTCGTTCAGCCGTGGGGTGCCAAGGCGTACATCACGTGGATGACCCTCGCAATTTACATCATTCCGGTCGCCATACTGAGCATCTGCTATGGCTTGATCACCTTTAAAATATGGCAGAACTTCAGGTTGAAAACAATCCGAGGAGGTCAGTGCGCGCCGCTCAATCCGCAGGCACGCAAGGACACAGTGCTCCTGTCTCGGGTGAGCAGTGTCAGGCTCATTTCCGAGGCTAAGATTCGCACCGTGAAAATGACGTTTGTCATAGTGGTGGCCTACATCGTGTGCTGGACGCCCTTCTTCTTTGTGCAGATGTGGTCCGCGTGGGACCCCGCTGCGCCACGAGAAGGTAGCCTATACCTCGCTGCTGCAAACCTGTTGTTGTTGATGATGTTATTTCGTTTCTATGCAGACCTCAAAAACTATATTTTAAATAGTTTTATTTTATAGAGACAATAAATGTGGTTTCTCGATCATTTTTTATTGAAATTATACTGTTTTATCGTTTGCGTCTTTTGGCAAGGTCAGCAGCTTGCGTAATGGTGCCCTGCAGGGGGATTGTGGACATTGGGTTTTGAACCAAACCCAACTGGGGTGCGTGTCAAAACACCTACACACTTTTTCCAGCCCCCACTTCAAATCCAGATGGCAATGGAATCGAATAGTTTCTGACTTGAATATAGTCTAAACAACAACACTATGCATGTACTTCATCATTAAAGCATTGACAACCAAATATGGCTGTTTTGGCTCTGAGACCAGAACCAACACAAAAACAATTTGTTTGAGCTATGTTCATCAGAATATTTGAAATAAATCTTCCTCATCAGCACTGCATAGATGATCCACAATGGGTCCAAAGAAACACATGTTTACTATTATTATATTTTGTATTGTATAAGATCCCAAACTTAATGTGTTCAGTCCAGTCACTAAAGTCATCATATGCACAAGGAGCCCACGCAGAAAAACAAGCACATCAAAGAGGGCTTAAGGTCTCCCAGGCGACTCCGGACCATTTCCCCCGAACCACATAAATCCACTAGATAATGTCCCCTCTTATCTAAAGGGCACGCCCCCTTAAGTGAAGGGCAATGAGTTCTGCAAAGATTGGCAGATCTAGTATCCTCTGAAGGAAATAAGACACGGCTCTTGTAAAGTTCATATATCTCTATGGAAAGTAGACAACACAGCTCTCGCACTACTTCAAAACATTATTGCAAAGGCATCCCATTTCGTTTCCATTCCGGCAGCTGTTGCCAAAAATAAAAAAAAGTGATGCCCGAGCATTTTGCTTAAAATATAAAAAATAACAGCAGCCTGAAATCAAATTCTACTTTATTGAAGTGGACATGTGTGATTATTCAACGGCTGTCTCCTAAACTGTTTTGGATGGCTTGTTCCTCACTGCTTCTCCATCATGCTCCACATTTGTAATCCAACACAATCACACAGTGAAGTGTGTTTTTACTACCACAGCGGGTCTGTATCCTGTACGTTTCACTGTAATTCATTCTCCTCAATATATTAGACACAGGGAAAACCGCAGCGTGACACCATATCCTTTTATTGTTTGAAGATATATTCTAAAGAGGTGAGTCTGGAGTCTGTCCAGCTATAACATGGAATGGACACCTCCTGTCTCAAGGGCCCTCCTTACTCCATCTGGAGATAGGGGTTAACATTAGCCTTTCAACGCTGAAAAGTAGCTCTAACTGTCTTGTATCTTCGTGCAACATTGCAACATTTGACGAATGTCATCCAATCTTGATCGATGTTAGATAAACAGCCGAGCTGACCTGATTACAGTACAGTTTGTCACCATTAACGCCAATTTCACCCTTGCTCCCCTATTCAGACACGGCTTTCATCATCGCCATGCTATTGGCCAGCCTCAACAGTTGCTGCAACCCCTGGATTTACATGTTCTTTGCGGGCCATCTGTTCCGTGATCTGCTGCGGTGTATAGGCTGTTGCTCGGGGAGATACCTGAGTGCGACCTCTGGTGGCTGCGGGCGGCAGTTCACCCCCCGGACCAGCACCAACTTCGTCATGAAGAACGCCAGCAGCCAGAGAAGCCTCACGCACACGTCCAGCACGGGAGTCCCAGCACAGATCCGCTGATTACAGTCAATGCTATGTTGATGTCTGCAGAGTCCCAGACATTAGGCAGACAGGGCAGCTTGTAGGCTGCTAAGACCTAGATCTAATCTTGACTATTGTAAGCACGGCAACTGGTTTTGTTGTTCTGTCTTTGGTCTTACAGGGAGGGGGTATTAATTGCATCTGTGTATTCAAAAAGTGAGGTCCATCTCCCGGAGATTACATTGCGTTCTGAAAATATATTTTTCTGCACTGCATGATCGAAAAAAACTCAGTAGGTTTACTTTTTTTTTATCATTCTTCAAATGGTGTGACAAAACATTTTTAAGTTTTAGTTTTGAGAAGTGTATTTTGAGTGATGAGTGTATAAATGATAACAGTTCCTTGCCCTGTGTGCCTAATGCATGTGTGTATTTGTAATGAATACATATATGAATAAGTAAGAAGTCATAAGTAGGCCTAAATCAACTTATACGTAAGTTGATTGATAGATCAACTGATAACCATTCAAAAGGGCTTGTTTCATGTGGATGGTATACTATCATTACAGCCCTGATTTATCTTTGATGATACTATTGATTATTTCAATATGCAATCCACTTTTTCAATTGTTTTACCCGCACCTTAAACCTTTCCCAGAGACATACTTGTCCCAACTTCTTCACCGTTATTTAATTCTTTCAATGTTATGCACAAATAAAATATAGTTCTAACATAACTTCTCTCAAGGTCCCATGATTATTTTCAATATCAACACAAATGCCTTATGATGATATTTCTATTTAATCAGTCGAGAAACGTATACGATATAGTGCTTTTTGTGCAGATAAACCACAGCTCCACTGTTTACTTCCTCAGCCTTTGCATGGCGTC